>NW_009930756.1:0-10508 GCF_000696875.1 Nestor notabilis
GGATTTAATTTTTGGGGAAAACAGCCAATGAGCTCAACTGTATTCTGTTGCCTGCTATATAACACTTTTATAGCCCACCAGCTAGATGTCTTCAGGTCGCCAGCAACTGACCCTGACTTCCCTCCCATCATCACTCCAACAAAGAATGAATTTTGACAAAACCAAATGAGCTCAGCAGTCAGCAGGTGTCATCAGCAGGCAACAACCCAACACTACACACCGTCCCTCCTGCCCTGAGAGACTGTTACAAGAGATGGATCCTGACATCATGGACTGGATGAATTCAGCAGCTTTATAGGGATTGGTCCATGGACTAAGGAATGATGTATCTCTCTCGGGGTGTGGAGGTGGGTGTGTATACACCCACCTCCACACCCAGAAATAGCGATGGTATATTGACAAAAGCGATGGTATATCGAAAAAAGAAAAAAAAGTGGGATCCGAGCATGACGTGAATGGTATGGAATAAGGGGTGGATACTGTTCTGGGTTCAGCTACAGCATTCATTTTTCTCCTTCTTTATAGCTGGTGCAGTGCTCTGTTTTCTACTTTAGCCTGAGAGCAACGCTGATAACACACCAGTGTTTTACTTCTTGCTAAGTAGTGCTTACTCCAACCAAGGACTTTCTCAGTCTTATGCTTTGCCAGGGAGGAGGGGCACAGGAAACTGGGAGGAAGCAGAGACAGGACACCTGACCCAAACTGGCCAAAGAGGTATTCCATACCATGGCACGTCATGCCCAGTATATAAACTGGGGGGGAGTTACCCGGAAGGCCTGGATCGCTGCTCGGGTTGGGCTGGGGATTGGTTGGCGGGTGGTGAGCGGTTTTATTCTCTCCCCTTGTTATTTCCCTTATCATTATCATTATTATTGGTAGCAGTAGTGATTTGTATTATACCTTAGTTACTGGAGTTCTGTTATCTCAACCTGTGGGATTTTATTTCTCCGATTCTCCTCCCCATCCCTCCGGGAGTGGGGAGAGGAAAAAGCGGGGGAGTGAGCGAGCGGCTGCGTGGTTCCTAGTTACTGGCTAGGCTTAAACCACAACACAGAGGAAAACAGATACTTCCTGAGTGCCATGCATCCTATCTCAAAATAGATGTCTAAAAGAAGATGTCTAAAATATTAGGGTTCAAGAATTGTTCTCTCGACCAACTACAAAGTCAATCAATACAAATACTTCTGATGTAGGTATCGGTAGATGATAAATCCCATTGTTTGTGCTACAGCTATGAGGATTATGAGATACTAGCTTTTATCCTCAGGTCAGCTAGAAAACCAGAACAACCTAGAGGCAACAAGTGCTACCAAATTTCTTCAAGGGTAGCATGAGTGCTACAATGGTGGAAGAAGCAGCAAAGTGCTTAAGCATATTTAAAAAAAATAATCCACTGCTCTCCGGTTTGATCACTGACATTAATTGTCTCTTTGTATGAAGAACATGATGAAGTGTTGCAGAAGTGATCAACACAGCTTTAAAAAAAGCTCTTCAAGATAATTTTCAGTGAAGAGTTCTCATCTGCTCATGCTCACTTAGCAGGGATGGCTTGAAGGAGAACAGTGAACAACTCTTCCTAGAGCTTTTTGAAACAGCTGGCCCCTGCATGATCTCAAATTCTAAGGCTGTAGGCTGCTGTTGGAGGACTAACAGCTCCGGCTCTCTCTACTTGTGTCTTATCCTGACCTTTAATAAACAGGCAACAATCATCTTTCAAAGTGGTAGCTAATGGATCTGAATATCTGGATCACTGTAGTATATGGCTGACTGACGTATATATAAATTATACAGAGTATACATATAAGTACATAGATGAGCGAAGAACAGACCTGGCCTTTTCTCAGGGGTGCCTAACGAGAGGACAAAAATCTAACTAAACCACATAAAATTCCATCTGAACATAAGAAAACATTTTTCCTTGTGATGGTGACCATGCAGTGGCACTGTGCAACCTACTCTAGCTGAAACAGGAGGGTTGGACTGGAGATGATCTCCAGAGGTCCCTCCCGATGTCCACTATTCTGCAATTCTGTAATATTGCCCAAGAAAAATTGAAGACATAGTCTAAATGCCCTACAATGGAGGGAAGGCCAGAGCCTGTTTATTATTTTGGGACCTTTTAAAGATTATTTCAATTGCCATTTTTTCTTTGAAAACCAGTCTAAAACATGCAGTATCCCCCCTGAATGAAACCACACGATAATTTACAGAAACTTCGTTAAAAGATATTCGGAGCTAATGATCAGTCAGTTTACAGTGAAGTAGAATGAGGACTGGAGCACGTTACCTGCTTTGCCTTCACCATGTGTATGCAGCCAAATTTGGCCTGGAAATAGTGAGCATCTTCAGACTTACAGTGGCCCAAGGCTGTGTCCAGACGAAATTAGTAAGAAGCAGCAAACACACTGCAAATTCACTGAACTCCTTGCATGGTAATTTCCTGGACAGAAAAGTCCTAAATGAAAACCAATCTGCTTCAGGATTTTACATGGGTACACTCAAAATTATGATCTGTAAGCTTTTATTTTATTTTCAGTTAAATGGAAGGGAAAATAATTCCTCCTTCCCCAGGAATAAGTATTTGCACTGTTCAAGGTACTGAATCTATTCAGTGAGTTTAAAAAGCCAAAGAAAGCAGAGAAACCATCAATAACATGACTATAAAGCAATCTAATGGATTCATTATAATCTACATACATACACAGGAGCAGATTACAACCTACCACTTCTTATCCTGAAGCATGTGTTTTGGTTTACAGCATCTCATTAATTTTAATTGTAAACCTAGAAAAAAATCTCTTTTTCTCCCTGCTGGTATAGAGAATGCAGAATTGTGACCAATACATTTGTAATTTTTTTTTTTTTCATGTAGTTAATATGTAGGTAATATACCCATGAATTCACAGGAAAAAAAAAAGCATTTTAAAATTACAATTATAATTGATGTCATAGCTTGTCTTTTCTGTGCCTTCTAATTGTACCAAGACTTAAAAATAACAATAAAGGAGAATGGAAAAGGAAAAACATAGCAATTATCATCTCATATTTCTGAGTTCTGTCTTTAGTGCATGAATGGCACTTGTACCGAAGGAATCAAGTTACAGGAGATTTAGAGGATATCAGCACTGACAACTGCACCACGTTTATAATAACAGAAATATTGCAAGATAAACTTCACTGCATTTTTTGACAGAGTTTCTAAATTTGGAAAAACAGAAACTGGGAATAATTTCATCTTAAACTATGAACTATAATCATAGTTTAAGTATTATAGTCCAGTACAGTACTGTAGTACGGTATTATATATACTGCTACAGTATACAGCTTTTTCCATGCCTTGGTTTACCCATTGCAAAATGGTTGAAACAACATTTGTTTCTAGGTAATGTCTGCCTGTGCTCATTATAAACCTCAGAATTATGACTGCCTGCTCCAAGCTGCATGAGTACCCCAGCCACAATGCTGACATCTTTCAAAAGCCTATCTGTAAAATTATCTAAACATTGACAGGAAAGACTTATTTTGCGTTTTTTCATCAACCTGGACCTATCAGACAGACAGATGTTAAATTCCAATGTATTATTTATCCTGATATCCTGCATAACACTATCTAAAGAACTTAACCCAAATTATCCTTCATTTATTTTCATCATTTTTTTCAACTAAACTGAGGCAGTTCATCAACAGTGAATTCTGAGCCATCCGAACTAATTGTGTTGAGTCTACAACCAGCAACCTCTTCACGAAATACTGATTAACAAGCACTATCATTTAAGCAGAAATATGTTATACACAATATTACTCTCTAGACCTTATAATACATAGAAGGATTCAGGAACAGATACAGCTCCACAGATCATAAAGACTTGTACTTTGCAGGAATTAGAGGCATATAAAGATAACGTGTTTGAGAGGAAAATAATATATCATACGCCAAATACAGTGCACACCCTTCCCACCCAAAAAAAAACCCCACAACAAAAACCCCTTGCTGTAGGGCTGACTAAAAATTTTTTATATCCACCTCATTATTATTATTAAATATTAAAGTGTGCTGAGTTGCAAGTGTACTGTAGTTCTTTTGATTCAACCTTATTACTAGTTTTAAAATTTTGTTTCTACCTGATTACATGAATTTTAAAAAAAATGGCACAGAAGACTGCTGAGATCAGCAGTTTTTCTGTGCTACTATCAGTTAGAAAACATCTCTTCAAAATAGCCACCATCTTCTTTCCATATATACTGAATTTATTATCCTAGTAAACCATTTGCTGAATTCGTCTCTTCTCTTAGACTCCTGCTGCTGAGGACCTAATCCCACATTTCTGTCTCCTTTTCAGAATGATCATTCATCTAAACCAGTGGATAATTGGGATTAAAGTGTGACAAGAAAAAAAGGATGGATTTTCAGATGTGGTTGGAAGTACCTGGGTGCCAAATTTCTAATACCTTTCAATGGGCATTTTGTGTCGTTACAAATTTAATCCCAAGTGCATACCTGAGAAGTGTTCAAAAGGCTATGTAGACAAGAAAATTTCCGTTATTTATATCTGAAACATAACCTTATTTCTTTTATTACTCCAGAATTGTAAGCATTTCTCTGATTATGCAAAGAGGCAACTGCTCCCCTATGCATGCGTATGCCTATTTAATGTGCTTTATTTGAGATTGCGGAGACTGTAATGTAGACTGCAACTCCTTTATAAAAAGTGACCCCTAAGTTTTTTGCACTTGTCATTTAGAATTTGGCAATAAATTTGTTAGAAATCCAATACGTCCAAAGGAAGAACTCTCGTGTAACCAGAAGTGTACACAGTACGCACAAATAAACACTTTTCAGTCTGGACTCCTGCACAAAATCTGTACACAGGAGCTCCCATTAAAAATCACATAATGATTCTTTGTTACAAGTCAAATCAGACTGAGCTTGTAGAATTCACTTCAGAATTCATTAGTCAAAGGAAATCCTCAACCAATTAATTTTTATTTTTCTGGCCAACCTCAGAGAGGTTGACAAGAGAACAAGCTAGAGATGGTTTCAGAGCATCCAGGAGCACATCTGCCACAGCAAAGGCTTCCATTAGCCTAGACACCACCTACTGCTGCATGAAGTCCTGACTGGTAGCATCCAGCAGCTGATGGATCCTATAATGCCTGAAAACTCCATGGGTGAATGGAGCTTCTTCTTATTGCTGTTGGTAAATCATAGTGGACTCTGTAGCAGCAGTAGTCACCTTTGCGGTTACAAGATCAAGGAGGATACACAGAGATTCTGTCTAGCCAAAGCATCAGTGCACAAGGATAGTAGAGAGGAATGAAAAGGAAAAATTCAACAAATCTGTGTGGAAAAAAAACCCCAAACAACTAAATTAAAAATTATCATTACTGAATTATTTTTATTCAACAATCAGCCTGCTAGGCAATTCACTACCTATATGGTATAGAAGAGGATTGGGCAATAGCCCAGAGCTGTGTGTTCATGTCCCCTGTACCACGGCTGCTCAGGGAGCTTCTCTACTACAATAAATCCCACTTTCATTAGAGGGGGCAAGACAGGTATGTTTCTGAGTTCTAAATCATCAACCTTTCCCCTTCTCAAAAAGTATCTTTACAACCCTGTAAATGGCACCATAGAAGGCTATTTCCACAATGGAAGTGAAGAGCCCCCTATGGTCAAATCCAGGCCACTTTGCTGCAAGTGGATGTGGTAAAACCTGTTTCCCACATCCTCTGTTGAGCTATTCTTTGTCCATACAAACAGAGAGTTTTTACTGATCTCCAAGTATAAGCAGTTCATGATTTATGCTGTAACAGAGAAGCTCCCAGTCCACTTTACGAAACATCAGTTGTCAGTTTAAACGATCTGCTTTGATCAAAGTAATGAAAAATAGAAGCTGTCATTAATGGATCCTTTGCCTTCTCCATTGCTCCAGTGATTAGCTATTGAGCTTTCAAGTTATTATTAGAACCCACTTTCCTTTCAAATCTTTAGACAGTTAATTCAGGGTTGTGATTTTTGAAAAGAGATTTGAGTACAGCTTTTTCAAAAGCAAGCAGACAAAGCTTTCCCAAGTTCATGAACCATCAGTAAGACGAGGCAATGTCAGCAACTCAACAGGGTTTCTCTCTTGCAACTCTGTTCAGAAGAAAGTATTTAGAAAACATACTGAAGATATGAATGAATTGAGGAAAGACCCTTTTATTTTTATGAAAGAGCCCCCATCACTTGGTATAAACCAAAACTTCACTTACCACAAACATTATAGTAACGATCATTGCTATGGGAAAAGTAAGAGCTAGATATGATTTGAGTTCACTTCCATTCATTTTCACAGGCTCTATCTTCCCAGAAGATCCAGAGAAATAAATATACATAGAAGGAAAAGAAGAAGGACTGAAAAAACTATTCACTTGTGCTTGCTATCCATTCATGGAAAGGCACATATGGAAGATCAGCCTCTGCTTTCTCCTCTTCCACACAGAAAAAGATATCCTTCCTCCCACTGCCATGTAATTATGATGTGGAAATGGTTCCTAACCTTGCCAAGTATCAAAACCATCAGACAGTAAAACAAAAAGACACATACTATAAAAGAAGTCAAGAGATGGGAGTACCTCACCTCATGTCCATGATGCCCTCCAGTAACTGGGATCTGCACTAACTAATATGAACTGGCATTCACCTATAGAAAACACTCTGCTTGAAAGATTTCAGTCTGTGACGATCCAAATAGAAGATTCACTGGTTGTGAGAGACTGTTCACAGATGCCTCTACCTCAGAGTCCTATAATTCAGTGCCTTCTTTGGATTGGTAATCTGTGAGGATCTTCCATATGTTTTCCTATGGGTGCTTGTTCTGAACACTAGGAAAAGGCTTAGGGCTATGAATTTCAGTAGAGCAGGGTCCCACTGGGCCTCGAGAATTGCATATGATTTTCCCACTAACTTAATTTCTATATAATTGATCAAGCTTTCAGGTATGTGTCTAAAAGTCCCTACATCCATCTTTAAGTTCTCCATTCAAAGCAGCTTGATGTAGAATAATTAAGATTTCCGTTGACTTAATGTGAAAAAACAGATGGTTTAGGGCTTCCATATATTCAGATGTTTGGCCTCAGCTTCAAGGTATTGATCCAGAATAATTACTTCCTCTTCGTATGAATGTAGTGAATATGAAAAAGCTCTTCTGGCACAGGAGTTTGTGGTTGAAAAGCCCCATCATCTAATGAGCCAGGGTGGATGGAAGCTTTGGCGGATCTGGTGTTTTGTTTTCTTGTAGATTTGATACTTTATCAAAACTGTATCTGAACCTTCATATTCTTACTTATGAGCTGGAAAGTAATACCTGTTGAGCACAGTGGAGTTATTTTTTCTAAGATCTTTAAGAGATTAAATTTTCATGGCCTGTCTTAATTGTCATGCCCAAAGCCCCACTAGCTCTCACCTGTGTCAGTATTTTACATACACCCTGTGAAGATGATTTATAGCTAAGCATCTTGGAAATGCTTCCTACTGTCTTTTACAATAACATCTTTTTTCTATTAAAATTAATTGTGAACAAAATTTAAATAAGTTCTTAAATAAGCTCTTTTAAAAATTACCCTGCTTTTTCTTTTTGCCTTTACAGCCTTCTGCTCATTATGTAGTTTGTGTTGTATTGTACATTTCAGGCTTTTTTTAAAATTTTCTTACTAGTAAAAGAGTAATCCTGGTTCCTTACGGTCACCTTCTCTTCCATCTTTGAAGCTTTGTCAATACCATTAGGCAACAAGACTGACCATGTACTTAAAGTGCAGGAATAATCTACACAAATATTCTGCAAATGGTTTCTGTGGTACTGTCTGAGATCCACAGAGTTTGAAAAAACAGAGTGGAGCATAAATTCTTGAGTTTGAAAACCTGTTCTGATGAGTCAACGTGTGTTTTCCCTGGCAGTCATCAACTGTAAGGGAGCTACACTACTCTGAAGTGTTTCTAGTGCGTTATCATCCCCCACCTGATTCTTTACTAGAGTACATCAGTTTACCTTCAGTGATCTATATCAGTTTACATCTGAAGAGAATCTTGCCTGCAGAATCAAACACAGTATTTCTCACTGGCTTACTACAAGCTCTAGACAGGGACAAAATGCAAAGTAACTTCCTCTCCCAAATTTTTTATTCATCTTATGCAGCAAGGAGGAGAGTGCTCTCTTTGTCCCTTGATAGAAAGGGCAACTCTTTCCAGAGGTCAGTCACTGCCCCTTTTCTGATGCATATGAAAACTACATGAAAGGAAGTGAGTTGTGCTCAGTCTATGCTCCTTTCACTTTGCAGTACGTCTTTCCTGGAAGCACACTGATGTTCCTCATCCTGACCAAAGCATGGTCAATAGCAATGTATGAACTTTCAGCAGATGGCAGGTATGCTGTAAGAGGAAAGGTGCTGTATTTATGCAGCCTTTCTCTTGAAATAAAATCCAGTGAGAGTAAACAGGATGTTTTCAAGATGTGATTGGACAGGGTTCTAGATAATCTCATGTAAGATTCGTTCCCCATAAAAGATTGGATAAGATTTTTTCAAGGTCCCTTCTAACCTTTTCCAACCTGGGCTGTTCTATGACTCTATGAATACCATACGCCATCAGATTTCTCTCTCGAAGTTAATCCACAGCAACCTGAGCTTTCTTATGAAAGCCTGTCTGAAGATTAAATCCCAACTAAAGCGCAGCTGATCTGCCTGCAGCTATTTTATACATAAGTAGTAATACTGAATAATTCTTCAACTAGATGTTAAGCTTCTGGTTTTGTATTATTTATGTTAACTGATTTAGGGAAAAAAAAACAAACCAACCAGCTATAACATTCCCCTACTAAGTAATTATTCCATTAAAAATTACTGCAGAAGTTTAATAGAGTACAGTAATATGCTAGAGGCAAATTAGTCAGCTGTTCAGAGGATCCTTACTGAAGTCAAGGAAAGATACATTCTCTTTACTGAAGAAAGAAAGATGTTAGGATAAAGTTACCATGGCATTCTTTACATTACTGGCATGAAGGCTACCAGCACCACAGCCCAGTGGGGATATCTCTGGCCAGCTTCATTCTATTTATACATGTCCTATCACTGGCCACCAGAGAGAAGAGATAAGCACCTTCCTCTCTGCTGTCCTTCTTAAGGAAGTTGTACACTGCAAAGAGATCATCCCTTAGCCTTCAATTTTCCAAGCTGAACTAACCAAGTGACCTCAGCCACTCCTCCTAAGTCTTGCCCTTGAGTCCTTTCACAACCATGGTCACCCTCCTCTGGATACGCCTTAACAGTATGACGTCCTTCTTATAATGAGGTGTTCAAAACTGCACACAGTACTCAAGGTAGGACACCACTGGATTGTAGCGTGGGACAACCACTTTCCTTCACTAGTTAGCTAGTTAGAGGACTTTCCTTCACTAGTTAGAGGATAAAAAAAGATAGAGCCCAAGCTCTATTGAGGTCAATGGCAAAACTCTAATTGATTTCCAAGGGCCAGATTTTCAACCTTGGATTTTTAAAAGGCCATAAAAGAGATAATTACAGACATGCATTAAGACAGAAAGGAATTAAAGCATAACTACAGATTTCACAAAAGCAAAATGAAGACAAGGAAAAATCCTAGCAATATTCTCAGCCATAGATAGATTTATAGACAAAGGAGGGAAAAGAAAGTTCATGTCTGTGCTGGTGGTAAGACTGCCAAGACCTCTGTTGGGAAGAGAGCTAAGAGTTACAAATGCTTGCTAAAAATGAGCACCACTGCTACCAAGTATGTTTCAGAAGCACAATGTCTAGGTGATTGTGAGAAAAGAAGCTTATTCCACTCATACTTTATTCTGCCCCTGAGACATGGGCTGATAAAAATCTGACTGCATTTTTCTCACTTCAGTGTTTTCCATCAGTTTCCAGAATGATTCATACTGACATGTCAAGTAATTTAGCACAAAGAACTAATTTTCTCCCTGGTCTACCATCTGCAGATAGTTATTTTAGAATATATATTCTGCTTCAATTAGAAATATTTCCAAATATTGAGATAAGTATCTTATTTATCCAGGGCAACTAGATAAAATAAGAAATATTTACTACATTTTAAAAAATAAATATATTTCAGACTGGTTTATTTGGAAATGTCTACAGAAAAACTGCTTAAAAGTTCTTCCAGCAGAATAATTTATTATTAGAAAATGCTGATTCAATCAAATCTACATGTTCTACAAGAAATTCTTCATACTGATAAAGACATTTTCACTTAATTTTTTTGCCTTTTTGATACAGTTTGTTAATTTGTCTGTTACAGTATATTACACCATAAGTAATTTACCCAAGGAACCATGTATATTACATTATAAGTAATATACCAAGTAACAAGCAATAGGATAAGAGGTAATGGCCTCAAGCTGCACGAGGGGAGGTTTATATTGGATATTAGGAAAAATTTCTTCACTGAAAGGTTGGTCAGGCATCGGACGCGGCTGCCCCAGGACGTGGGTGAA
>NW_009930756.1:10539-27689 GCF_000696875.1 Nestor notabilis
TGGAATCATCAGCCCTGGAAGTGTTCAAAAACTGTGTAGATGAGGCCCTCAGTGACATGGTTTAGAGGTGGCTTTGGCAGTCCTGGGGTAACGGTTTGACTTCATGATCTTAAAGGTCTTTTCCAACCTCTTTGCTTCTATGATTATAATGTCACAAACTTTGCACTCAGAATTCATTTTTCCTATCTGGTAATTCGTTACAGGAAACAATGTAAAATTAAAAATGATGCAGAGCTCAAAAACCCAACAATGCTTCTATTCACCCATGTTTACCAGTAAACCTGAAAATCCAAAAGCTCCATCTTTATTTATGCACAACCTACCACTCTGCTAAAACATATGACTCCAGAATATCTCAACTTTCAAAAAATACTCATTCTAAATTTTTTAGCAAATCATGAAATCTCTGATTTTCCCACAGAAAGATGATTAGATCAATGATTAAATTATACCAGCTTAGATCCCCTTCCATATAGGCTTGCTCAGTCAAATTCAGAAACAGATATTCAGTAAGCCAAAAAAAGTTGTGAGTTTCCATTAAAGTTTACATATGTGGGATGAGGGACAAGTTTAAATTAGATCATGATATTCCTATTATGCTCACATATAATAAACTCTGTAGTTTGTTTCATCATTTATCTTAATTTGTATTCTTGAAGAAAAGCCTTCTGCCAGCTCTTGAGACACTCCTTCACATTAACACTTTGGAATAGCTTTTCTTTTGCCATCTTCTAGCCCTTTATGTTATTAATGTGCTTTCTATATTAAAGCTTATATATGAGGTCCCATATTTCACACAATTGCTTTGTAATAAATACAACTTTTTCCTTATGGCTTTAAACCAGAAAAGTGCCTTTTTTTTTTTTTTTTTTTTTTTTAAATGAAGCTTTGGCTATGTTACAATGGAAATTCCCTTAAAATCAATTATTCCAGCTACAAACAGCTTGAATGTTCTGCTTATAAGTATTCAATTTCTCTGGTGAGACAAAGCTCAGCACAGTAGATGACATATAATCTTTGCAAATGGAAGGAAAGAAGCTAATTAAGAAGTAAAACTCTGCCAGTTTTCTTTGCTGGCATTTAAAAGTGGAATATTAATCAAGTATTAAACATGTCATGGAGGACACAGATTAAATTTACCTTGCTGAAAAAAGAAATATACTCCTATGTTAGTGATGTCAAATCTTTAAGATCTCATTATTCCTGCAACAAACTACTTTCTCCCTTACAGATAGTAGAATCTGATTTACCCAGGGGCTATTATAACGTGTTTTACTCTAGTGCCAATCCTGGCTCCTTTGTCTAGCTCAGGAAATTTGTCATCATCTGTACATCTCTTACTGTTACCTTTCTTAAAGACATCAATACTTCCTTGCAGTTTAGGTGCCTTCTATGGGAGAAAAGTGTAAAAGCACTTTTTTTTTGCAGGTTGCCATGACTGCTTGTAATGCTGTTCCAACACTGTACTTAAGGGAAAACATCTGTTGAGAGTTGACACCGGCTACCCACCTGTCTTCCTGTCAGTCTTGCAGTATCGACATGGGCTGTATCAACCTATGTCTTCTGTGATTTGTTGTCTCTCTACTCAGTAGCATCTCTTTAATTGTCATCAGTCTTTGCCAATTGCTTTGAACCTGTAGTAGAAAGCTGCAGGATTTTGATAATCTCCTTGCTCGCTATTCATTCCAGGATTTTACAGCAGTTTGATTTCCTAAGCTAGAATTAGCACTCTGGTAAAAAAACCTGCAGATTTTCAACATGCCTGGAGCTCTGGAGATACCAAAATGGGCCACAGAAGCCTTGAGAAGCTCTAAATCATTGCCCATGCATAAAGGAAAAGAACTGTGACACACGAGGAAAGGATACATGGCCAGGTCCAGAAATCTGCCAAGCTAATTTTCAGGATGGCTGGATTCTGGGTCTTCATGCAAGTTAGTAGGGATATATGAAAGGTTCCCTTAAAAAGAAGGAATAGATTTGTGTGTTCTTCTATCTGAGGCCTCTGCAAGGTTTTACCAGCAAAGGATGACTTTGCCCACAGCACTTTGACAGGATTTTTGATTTAAAAAAAAAGGAAAATCAGGAAGGATTCTGATATGTAAGCTAAAAAAAAAATGATAAGAAAATCAAAGATGGGTTTATAGTCTTTATAGAAAGCAGGAGTTCAGAGACATTAATTTCAATGACAAGTTTACAACATAAATCCTGTAGTGACACTGTTTCCTGTTTACAGGGAAACCCAGCTCTATCAGTATGTAGGTCTACTTCAGGCTGACAGAGCCTCTGGAATCTCCTTGTAGGAGAAGGAGCAAGCCTGTGCTAGATGAATCAAAATTTTCCAAGTACAAGGACATAGCCTCCTCCATGAAAACATGCAAAAGTTACTTCCTTTAAATGAGACTAGACTCACAATTTAAAAGCTGAGCATAAGACTAAATCAGGATTTTCAGAAGTATGGGAGCATATATATCAAATAATATTAGGAAATAGCAGTTAGGCTTAGGATCCTGCTGTAATAACTTTTGAACCAGCCTTCTGAAAACTTCTCCCATAACAGTTGCTCTTGCTTCCTCCAACATGTGAGCCTCTCTAACATTCAGAAAACATTAAGTGCAATGAGCTTTCTGTAACACATGGCTTTTTCTGCTTAGTATTAAGCCCTAAATTATTCCTAGCATCCTCCTCTGTTTTAACTTCTAATCTTCTAGAAGAGTTAGTTTTGTTCAAGGTATTAAAATTTTACTCAAACATTCTTTACTGTGTCAAAAACTTTAGTTGACGATTAAAGACATTTGATGTGCTTGATACTCTAGATTTCAAATGTCCAGTGTACGGTTTTGATTAATATTTTATTCCCATAGAATTGACTAAGAAAACAGTTTCTGGGTGTAAAGTCCCATTTTCACCTTTAGATTTCTTTTAGCATAAGCATTTCAATCTCCTTTGATTTTCTGCTGGTTTTGTATGATCTGAACACAGGTGAAAACCATTCCTGAAACCATTGAGAAAGCTAAATACATGCATACTTGTTAGTGGGATCAAAAAACCTTAATCACCAGATATTTCTGATGCATTGTCATTTTATTCTGCATTGTGCTGCTGTCCTGCTTCCATTATGTTTTCTGTCTATCACATCTTTGTGTCATATCTTCTGCTTGTTGCAAGAATATCTCTTCATCTTAATTTAATTTGTCATTTGTAGTCATTTTACAGTAGTCAGTGCCTGATTTGAAAAGCTTTCCCTTTACCTAGTCAATACTTTCACCATTTGATATACTGTTCTTTTATCTTTTACACCTATTCTATTTATCATTGTATTGTTTCCCCTGTTATATGCAGCATGTCATGTTTTATACCTGTTTAGATGACAGGTTTCAACTTAATAATAGATCTGTCTACCTACCAAATGTGGTTGAGCAGTCACAGCAAATTGACAGCAATTGTGGTTTATTGAAAAAGCTTTAGGTCACTGTAAGTCCAATGAAGGTAAGGTCTGTATTGAAAATGGTAATGAAGCACAAGACAAAGGCACAATATACAGTTCTATTTTTTTCTGGATTTTGAAGTTTCCTTGGTAGTGGTTTTCAATGCTAATGAAATTTCAAGCCCAGGATGGCCTTCACTGGTAGAACAACTACAGCTAGTGTATGTTTTAGGAAGTGATTAAGGCTTTTTTTTTTTTTTTAATAGTGGTAGCTCTGATTTTCTGTAACACATCTGGAAAAATGCCTTTTCTTTTACCTGGAAATGTGAATGAAAGCTTTTGTCCTTTCTTCCAGTGATTTGCAAGTTGTGAGGATGCCTTTTCCTAGTGAAGGACAGCTCTGTTGAAAGTCTCTGCATCTCAATGTCAAGAAACCAGAAGATACACGAATCATCCAAAATAGCTGCCAAGGGACAGAGACCCTCAGGCTGTTGCACAGTACAGGGACTGCAGCAGTGAAACCAGCTAAAACAGTTCCCTTCTCCTCACTCCAAGCTGTTCTACTGCAGCTCCCTATTACAACATGTCATGTCCTCCAAAATGCTCACACTACCGTTTGACAAGACCATATTGTGAACCAGGTCAGTGAATTCATCCAGGTTAAGTATAATCCTTTTTTTTTTTCCAAAGGCCCAGGTAAAGTATGGGTTAAAAGGTGGAGAAAATGAAGGGGAATGAAATAAAAATGGAGGGAAACAAGACTTTCCCAAGCTGGTCTTGTTGCTCAAAGTTCCAAACTTATGGAATGGTTGCCTTAGTCTCTTCAAAATATCTTCTATGTGGTTATGTCACATGAAGAAGGCATTAGCCAGAAATTAGCTTTTCATAATCTTAATCTCACTATCTGGGAGTAGCTGAAGTTACTTGCAGATTGCTCGGGCCTAATACCAGCCGCATAAGCATATCTAAAGCCCCTCAGGAGCTCTACATGTGCCAGGATACAACAACCCTGAAATCCAGACTGGTCAAACAAAATTTTCTGTGTGATAATCTTCCAAAGATGCTGAGAGGACATCCAGTTACTAATACTGCCTTTAATCTAATAATCCCTTTTTACACAAGGATTATTTCTCTCTTTCTTCTCTCATGTTTACAAAGTCAGGTCTAATGTACACAGCAAGTTCAAGACAGCATATCCCAGTGGAACTAATGAGATGTTTAGCCTTTGAAATAATATAGATAATAAAAATACATAGAAGGAGATTCATTTACATACAACTAACATGCTAGGGACCTTAATTCTACTGCAAGACTTGACACATCTGCAAGTGAGTGAAAGTGGTATTTCAGTTTTTCTGGGTTTACATGTACAATGGAGGGGAAACATGTAATGTGAAGAGTGCAATATGGAGCAGTCCTACATCATATATTTCATTCTCAGTAAAGGTCCTCTTAAAAGCACCTGGCAGTGCCTCAAAAAGGACAGCCCAAAAAATTGCTATGACTGTCGAATCTGTTACAGGACAGACCTAAATCACCCTGCAATCTTCTTCACTGTTACATAATGTTGATGCCCTGGAAGGCAATCTGGGGACATGAAGTTACAAAACATAAGAGGGCAAAACAGGATGTCAAGTGTTATGGATTAAGTGCCATATGGGAGAAAGAAACACAAGTTACAGCTCTAGATAGTTTCTTGCACTTTAGATCCAAAAATAATTTCAGAGCTAGAGGCACCAAAGGGAATGTCACCAGCCTGTGCTAGAGACAGTTATAGGAAGAAAAGATTTTATGGTCTTTAACATATGACCTTATACTCAGAAGGATGCCCTCAGCCTCCACTTAACACAAAGCAGAAATAGATATCCACTGATATCCATTAGTTATTAGTCCAAAAGCAAGCACTAGCTGTAATATAAACTCCAATACAAACACGTGCCTTTATGCTAAGAAAATATTTCACAGCATCTGTAAAGTTGCTCACAACATTAGTGCGTTGGACGGGTCTAACAATGTGAAATTGGTCTGTAGCGGACCACCTCAATTGTTTAAAATGAGTGTGCGCGGCAAAGAGTCAACAAGGCCACTAGTCCTGGCACAGGCTGGCCTCCTGAGTCAGGATGAGTCTGCACTTTTTAACAGATAAAAGCCCAGGGTTCAGGAGAGACGGGGAGGCAGATCCAACTACCACCAAGGTTGATGTTACCTCCACAGGGAAGTCCGCTAAGGTAGTGCCTGCCACCCTGTCTCTTCACAATGCGCCTCAGAGCTGGCCTCTTGGTCATTGGACAAGTGTGTGGGTCGGTAAGAATCTGTGCTTAACCTATATTTGGTAACCGTTAGTTATCTCTCTATAGCCTGTTATATCTCTGGATTTTTATAACTATTTTAGATTTTTGTAATAAACTTTTTAGCAGTTTTGTGTGTGTGTGTGGCTTCTGTTCTTCTCTACCCAGAATCCTTTGATCCTTGTAACAATTAGTGACTTCTCCTGCACAGGAGCATATATTACAGTTTCAGTTCTGAAAAGACCTGCATATGTGGTTGTTGCTTTAGAAATAATCTGTACATCATCAGTCACCTCTGTTCCTGTGTTAAGTAAGAAATGGTTTATCTAAAAATCAGAGCACTGGAAAATCTTTGGTTTGCAAATGGTTACAAGAAATGTGCCACAATAAGTGTGATAAAAGACAAATCCAAGTCATACTAGTTCAAGTTAATCACACACAAACAAAAAGAGTACCAAGTAAGCAAATCAATCCAACCTGCTCTCAGTTCCTGATCTTCCAGCTGCCACATTAAATCCTCAACCCACAGGCAGCTGCTGAGATGGGAATCCAGAAAAGCCAGTTGGCTGAACTACCTACATTCAATCAAGAGGAAACTATCACATTAGAGGTAGTATATTGCAGAAATGCTAACCAGCAAAATGCTTACTAAACAGTTACTAAATTAATAAATATTTTAAAAATATTTTCAGTATACAAGCAAGAAAATAAAATACATAAATATTTGATAACATTTGCAAACAGGAAAATACATGGAATCTTCTCTTTCTGTTGTCCCTAACTACCTAGCCTGAACCATGTCCATTTCAGGCTATCCTGAGAACAGAAGGTGGATTATTCATCTCTTGTTTCTCTATTATTGAATTAAAAATGCATTGTAAAACTTTGGAAGCCTTGGAATCAAGTTAGAGCCTACTTAGAGTCAGGACATGCTGCAATTGATATGCTAGCGGAAGGGATGCCATTCAGGGCATTCAAATGTATTTTTAAACTTTAAAAACTAAAATAAACACAGAAGTATTAGACTACATTATGGAATCACCTAAAGAGGAAAACAAATAAACAAAACTATGGAAATAACCAGTGCAACTACGTGAAGAACAGTCCACTGTTGTGATACTTTTCACAAGTTTGGGTTTTTAAGCTGTGTAAATTAATAAATACGAAAGGTGTGCCCTCTTTTGCTTCTCTTTTGGAGTTATATAAAATCTACCACAGGTCCTTCATATCAACCACTTGAACTATTTAGTTTTGCACCCAAGCTATCCATGCTCCTCATGCAATGTAGGAAATAATAACCTGATGTAGCAGAGAAACTGCCTGAAGTCTTGCAGAAAGATTATATGTGCCTTGAGACCTATTTTTAATCATATATCTTTGTATTCAGGAGCAGTACTTGTAGAGCGACTGAATACTTGTTTATTCATTTCTAAGTAGCACAACAAAATGACAGCAGAATCTCTACATTACTGGTCTTCATTTGTTCATGCATTGTCTTTGGATCAAAATCCTGCTGACGAAAAAGCAGAGCAACCCCTTTTCCCTGCTGATTAGAACCACTTGTTCCATGGTAAGGATTTCCTCTAGTTTTATTACTTTTTGTTGCTCTCCATCTCCCTCTCCCACATTATCTTTTTGGTTTCCCCCCAACTATTGTTTCATCTGTATTCTGCTTCTACTTCACATGTTATGCAGTTCCAACATGATCCAGCACAAGTAATTTTTATGCCAGAGGCAACCCACAAAGCATGATAGCTACATTCACCATATCTTGCTCTGAAGCACAACACCAATATGGTACTAAAGATTACACTCCAAGACTATTCAGAACTTTGGAATGACTCCCACAGAGTCTGGGATATTCTAGACTATGATCTCCCGTATCAGGTTGCTTCTACAACTTCAAATTAGAAAGCCTACTTCCCTCATCTTTGGAGTCTGAACTTCAGTAGTGTTACAGTGCACTTACATTGATACAAAAAATGTTCTCTCTATGCAAAGACATTGCCAACAGAACAACTTATCATAGGTTCCATCTGCTTGTGCCAGTATTTTTATTCACCTCTTCACATTTCATTTCACCACTGTATTGATTCTCTTTGGGTATGCTATGGTCTCATATTTTAATCTCTTCTTCTGTCTTCTCTCTCTTTTTTTTTTTTTTTTAATATGTCATCTTTCTAGAAAATTAGTTTATAAAACCAAAACTCTTGTTTGAAGTACTACTGCAGAAAATTAAATGGTTTTAGTCTAGAGGAAAGCCATACAGACAGGTCAGCTCATTCTTTTAATTCCCGTCTCTAATGCCATTGCTTTGTACAACTAGTGTCATGTGTTTCTCCTTACATGTGCCTTCTCACCAGGTTTTGAGTCTGGAACTTGACAACTTGAGCTATCAAGATTGTAAACCAAAAATCACAGGATTTCCCAGTGATACCTCTGAAATAGAAATATTAGTAAAGGGGAATTAAAGAGAACAGTTTAAAGCTGCTATGCTTCTATGACCATTCCTGAGCTACACCTCAAAGTAGAATATTTCCTGCCCTGCCTCCCATTTAAAGGAAGGGAGCATTTCTTTATTTTGGCTATGAGAAGCCTTGAATGGATCTGAGCATAGAGGTTTTGCAGAATCGGTACAGTCAGTCATACTAAGATTACACATATTTCTTGTCCAGTTCAAAGAACAACCTGTATTTCTGCCCCAATGCCAAAAGAACAAGCAACAGGGGCAGCAGCAAAACCAAAGGGTCAACACACATCGCTCTTCTACATGTAGCTTTCCCAAGTAAGTATGCAAAGAAATAGAGCATTTTCTTTCAATCAGGCTGCATTGCTTCCAGAAGCACTGCTCCCACCAAACTATACCTTCCCTAGGTGGTAACATTTAAACCAGCATAGAGAAGATAATGCAGTTACAAGCTCACACCTAGACACAAGCAGCTCACCTCAGCACACTTATAGCAGCTTTTACTAAAGACCAAGGGACAGAAAAGATACCAGAGGTAGTGTTTCAGTAAACAACCAGGGGAAAAAAACAATGCTGCTGTGTTTTAGGATTGTGTATTATCTGTACAGTTCCACTCAAGCATGTCAACATCCTTTTTAAAAATCTTCTCACCTACCATTTCTCATTCCAAGCAGTAGTAATACCTTTCACAGCCTCTTCTTGCTGTTTTAGTAAGGAAAATTATGTTTTAAATAACCATAATTAAAGGGAAGGAGAGCACCACTGAACAAACAAACTATTAAGTTGCATTGAAATCTGCTGCCTTCAAAGGCAAAATCTAATGAAAGTCTAAACTACAGTGTTAATTATACAGTACCGAGAATCATCATGCATTATGGGTTTATTAACAGTTTTTTAACTTGAGTATTTTCAGAGAGGCAAACGCAACTTCTGGGACCCGTGTAATGACATGGAAATTATTAGCAGGAAAATATTTGGTTTATAGTTGGTTTAGGGCAAATTATCTAAAGAGATCTTGCTAAGAGCTTGGGAACATAGAGCACCATGTAAATCACAATGTAGTATTAAGATTATCCTCAGAACTATTCACAGATTGCTTTTCAATTTTGATCATGTTAGCATAGTTTGGAGAGAACTGAACCTGCTGTTAACGTTGTTGCAAATAACCAGATTCTGAGAAAAGACCATGAAAAAAGAATTGAACAAAATAATTTTTCATGGACTTCAACAAAAAAACCCTATTCCATGTCAGCACCATATAATCCTCATAAAAGGCAGCATTTCAAAACAGATATTTTTCTGAATTTCCTTTTCTACACGAAAACTTTTAAAAAGGAGAAACATTCCTTCCTCTATGCATGTTTCCTTTGGTTTCGGCTCTCAGATAATTGACAATAATATATAAGCCTCCAAATGAGGCTTAACACTTAGGAATCTGATTACCTTTTGCTTTTATAGAGACTTAGGTTAATTAAGGCTTAGGTCCTTGAAGCATTGTGTAATTACTTAATACTAAATTCAACGCCTAAATATCTTTAAGGATTTAAGGTACATAGCAAATAAAAGACAGACTAGGGACAATGCGAGCACTCTCCTAAAGCTATTGGGAGAACTGGCTACCCTGGATTTGGAGAAGGCTGAGGTTCTTAATGACTACTTTGCCTCAGCCTTCACTAGCATGGTTTAGTGTGAGATGTCCCTGCCCATTGCAGAAGGGTTGTAACTAGATGATCTTAAGGTCCTTTCCAACACTAACTGTTTTATGATTCTATGATTTAAATGTTAAGAGTCTATTTTACTTACAGAAATGGGATTCTGTAAAATTGGAACTTTCAATTTTATTCCCCCTTGCTTTAAACCTTCATTCCCGCATGTATGGGTTTTTCATAAACACACTCAGATGAGTGCAGGTGACATGCATAGGCTGTTTGTAACCACATTTCAGAATTCCTCATACAGTGTCATTTGCATAGAATAAATGACTTCTTGCTAGACATGGGTGAAAAA
Organism: Nestor notabilis; assembly: GCF_000696875.1. Taxonomy (NCBI): domain Eukaryota; kingdom Metazoa; phylum Chordata; class Aves; order Psittaciformes; family Psittacidae; genus Nestor; species Nestor notabilis. The sequence continues at coordinate 20,726 of NW_009930756.1, forward strand.
TGAACACAGTGCATTCATTTCAAATTAAGCATATAAATCAAAACTAGACTATCCTGTAGTTACAGATGTTCTGCTATGTACTGTCAGCTATTTCTGCCAAATTTAAGGGAAGGAATTTTGCTTTGAAGACAGAGGTAGGGCTATTCTTCAGATTGACCTGTAGACCTTTCTCTAGCGGTGAGTACTACTGTTGTTGCAGAAATATATCTGTGATTTTCCAAGTTTGGATTTCTACTGAAGTAAAAGATATGAGGTTGGTTTTGACATCCGATTAAATCCCATGGAAAAGAAGCTTTTGGAGGAAACTACCAACAGATGGAAATCTTCTCATGCCCAGAAGGAATCATGTAAATAGTTCAAACCCACAGGCTGACATTTTTCATTCATAAAAAGAATCAGGTCATTTCATGAATGATTTGTGAACAGAAAATAGAACTAAATTCACAGCTAATACTCCTTGCAATAAATTATTCAACCAGATCTGCTTTTTTGCCTAAACATAGCTATAAATAGCCTTTCTCCATAACAGTATAATTTTTTACTAAGAGAAAACATATTCAAAGAGTGTAAGATCTCCCATGCCTGTGAATAAACCTTTCAAAAATGGACTATTAATGCAGTCATTTTTATAGCCTGTTTCTTATATCCTGATTAAAGAAGGGTGCAATCAATACAAGTAGATTAACAGCTCAATATATAAAATGTTAAGGATGTAAGTATCACATTCAGTAATTATACATACATTTTAAATTAGAGAATTATGCACCAAAAGAGGTTTTTAAGTGTTCCATGCTTACATCTGCGGACAATCCTTTAAAGAAACCACAATGCCAAAACCAGGCAGTTTTCAGAAGTATAGGAAGTGGACTCTTCAGTCCAAGCTCTTTTGAAACACTTTATATCTTGAAAACCTAATTCTGCAATTCTTGAAAATCTAATTTGTATCTTGGGAGGAGACCTAACCACCACTACATTTTCATATAATCAACAAGAGTTAAAGGATCAGATACTAAACCTGATCACTAACACAGATACACTAGAAAACCATTCACACAATCTCAGTAATTCAATATCTATTACTTCCTCTGAAACTGATGGTCATTAATTTGAAAAGCAGTGAAAAAAAATGGTCATTTGGGGGCTTTGGCACTTTATGGAGAAAAAAAAATCAGGGAGAAGAAGAAAAAAAACCCAATAAAGAGTCATGCTTCATTAGGATGACCTTTTTGTACCAGCAAGAATAAGAACATCTTAATTGTAGTTACTCTTGGGGCTTAACAAATACAAACAGATCCTGCAGCTGTAAGGACAGACTACTAGGAAATATGGACGAATCACAAATCTAAGATGAAAAAGCATAGACGTTTCTAACAATATGAACTCTTGTTAGAAAGAGTTAATAATGTTAATGTTTTCATGCGTATGCCTTTACTAGCTGAGGAATAAAATGATGCCATCTATCACTTTTCAGAAGATGTCTTCAACTGTATATAGCATACAGCCAGAAGCATATTAGCTCTTGAACATTTTAACAGACATGTAATTTTGCATTTATATACTAAGGCTAAAAAACATGCTTTTTGTATCCAAGAATTCAAAATGCAAGTCATATGCTATTTACCTTAAGTGACAGGTGCCCTTCATTTTTTGCTCTAGGAACTGAATTGTTCCATTGCTTTGTCAGGCACTTACCCTTCCTAAAGATATCTGCCAGCACATACCTACTGTTGATCATCTTTAGATCAGGTTAATAAGAATCACTTCCACTTTTGGGAGACTCTTTGACCCATGCTGTGAACAAGCAATCATTCTTAACACTATCATGCATATCCTGTGGCAAGGGACTTCGCAGCAACTATAACCCATTTTCACAGTATTGTGGAGTTAGGAAAACATACACTGCATTATTTCACATCCATGGTTCAATAATAAAGAAAAAGATGCTTTATAGAATGATAGAATGTGGGAGCAAGTTGCGAGGAACCACACAGGCTCCATAGGATATCCTCTGCAGTGTCTATCAGGAGGATATCAATTGCTCATCATGTGCTAATCCAGCTCCACCTATTTGTCTTGCCTCTTGATTATTTGATCTCTTGGACAGGATAAACACCCCAGGAAGTTCCAAAATAGAACAAACTGCACTCCTCAGTATGAACTAGGGAGGCTGGAAAAGCCTGACATCCATTGTTGTTTAAGCATAGAAGATACATCAAGGCAGGAAAGGGGGATATATAGTAATGAATTAACAACAAATTCAGTCCATTCCTGCCCCCAGGACCTGGCACAGTATACTCCCAAAAAGGTTCACAGATTTCAGATTATCCTGTCTGCAAAGGCTGCAGCACCTGACCCAGAAACACATTGCATCTAGTCTATAATATCAGACTAAGCTGTAGCAATGCTGTCAGAAACTTATCAAATTTAAGTTTGTGGAAGGGACATCTGAGTCATCTTGGCATTCCCCCTTGAGCATAGTCCTGCCTATGCTAATTAAAACACACATCTCTGGTAGGGAGTTAGTAGCATTACATTCATAACCTTTAATTTTTTTTTTTTCCAACTCACCTGTCTCCTATTCTGCAGCTTTCACATCACCCCAGATGTAAGGACTATGCACATATTTTTGTAATGTTCTATAGAGCATTAAGTTGCCCATTCAATTGGTGTAGTCCAGCACATACTGACAAGGAGCCCTGCAGAGAGCATCAGATGTGATAGCAAATGTCACTATACTCAGAAGACGGCAGCTGCCAGGGGGGACTAACTAACAAGCTCTTAAAAAAATGACAATTTTAACTTGAACTGACAAAAGAGAAATTCATAGTTCATTCAAAAACAGGAGGCTTTTCCTTTCACACATAAACAAAATTTTTGAGATAGCTGTGCTGAGCAAAGCAGGTGCGATTGTCCCCTGTCCTTTCTGAAAGAAAATGTCTTGAATAGAGACATCAACTCAAACATCTCTGTTTCAGGCTAATTTAGTCCAAGAACTTGCACAACTAGAAAAAAGATGATGCAAATAACTAGCTATGCTTCTGAAAAAATTGTTAATATAAATTCTCCAAGGAGCTAACCTTTCCAAGAAAGATTTCAAACAATACATAAATGAACCTCTTGATAATCCTTTTTCTAGACAGAACATGACTGGAGTGGGAGATACTGGAAGCTTTTGCCTTTCATAACATATACAGGAAAGCAACAAATTAAGAACACTTTTATCAGATCAGGATGCTCTAAACCAATGATTGCCTTTCTTTCTGATCATATTTGCTGCTAGAAATCTTTGAGCAAAGGTATTAAAACCAACACAATAAAAGTTGTGGGTTTTGTTTTGTTTTTTAAATAATACTTTAATATCATAGGAGGGATTATCAATTTCATACCACAATCTCAAGGTAATACAACCTTATTTATTTTCCTACCTATGCTAGCCTTTACACACCTAAAGATGTAGTACAAAAAGACGCATGTCATATCCACTATGCTGCCTATAGTGTTTCTCTTTGTTCCAGGCTTTTGTTGTTTTCCAGTCACAGCTTGTGACAAATCACAAATTTTATCCCTATATACCTCTTGGGTTTTCTTCAATAATAATTAATCATCCTTCTGTTGCCTCTAGGTATGTCCTCTATTCTTAGGATATTATTATCCACATGCCCAGGAAGATGCTATGTGTGCCTTCTGTTATGTGTGCACCCCTGCTAGAAACAAAACCTTCTTTTGTTAGATATCATTTTCCAGATAAGGTATTTCTGCTTGATCTGGTAAAATAATTGATACTCTGTAAAATGGGCAAAATCTTGCTCTTTCACTAGAACTCCAGTTGCCAATAATATTATTTTGGATTAAAGAGATATATGGGATGCAATACTTTGAGTATGAGAGGTACAGGGACTGTTGTTTTTGAAAGAACCTTGATGTATTGCTATTTTATTTGAATTGTAGTGCAGAGGTTTCAACACCCAGGGGCCATAAAAGATTGTTATTTTTCTAAAATATCTGCACACACGTTTAATAGAGTATTTTTGCTAAAAACCCCTCCAGATTTCTATTGGATGTTGCCAGTTGTTTGAAATTTTCATCAATGTTTTTCTATGAAATTTTCTATGAGTATTTCATTTGGAAAATATATCCTCAGAAACATCACATTTTAACATTTCCTAAAACAAGTAATATTTTTTGGGTGGAAGCATTTTGATTAGAATTCTAAAAAAATGCATAGTAAGATGATGAAAAGTTACCGTAATTGCTACAGTAATTTTATTCTTACAAATGTTTTGTTTTCTCCCCTTCAACTATTTGATTCACAAAAAGCTGACAACATTTCAACTTTTAATTCTGATTTGGGAGGTGATTTTATTTTAATCTCAAATCTACTTGCAGGCTATGACAGGCCCACCTAAGAGCAAGAAGATAAACAGAGAGAGGTGGTGAGCTGCCCAGCGGAGCAAGAGCCACAGTGGGAAGCATCAAAGGAGAAAAGCAAACTCTCCTCATTGGAATGGCTCCTCAGAAATAAATTAGACCACCAAATTCCTAGCCTCAAATTTTTCCACTGACTGCATGGTATGCAGGAGAGTTGCTAAACCAGTATGTAAGAGCAACATTTTCCCAGTAACTCCAGCTAAAGGGAGACTGGAAAAGGATTGAAAGCAAGTCTTTAGTAACAAACAGAAGAGAAAGAGGCAATGACCTCATCACTAGAGTACTGTACAAAGGCCTAATTAAAGCACTACTTGCTTTTATAGTTTTTCCTTTCTTTTTGTCCCATCCCACAAGGAACAGTTTGTAAATCCTGCCTTGTCAGCCTAGCACATAGCGACAAAAATACATCAAATGCTTAAGCAAACTGGGTTTTATGGTGTTTGTAAGATTATGACAGGATTTGTTGCTTGAGGAAAGTGGATCACCCAATTTCCTTTGTGGGTGATTTGCATTACAAACATCTCTCCTGATATTACAAAAGCAGAATTGAAATCCTGAGCCAAGCAGCTGACTTCCAGCCTCTCTGGAAGTGCAAGATTTTTTCCCTGAGGTTTAGGGGGCTTTTTTTGTTTCATTTGTAAGACTTTCAGGAAGTCAAATGTGCACCACACTGAAACTAGCTAGTCTTTTTTTTGTTATTGTTTGGGGTTTAGAGTTTGCAGACAATTTTGAGAAGTTCCTGTTATTACATGCCATGTGATGACACTTCACTGAATTACAACTAACATTAAGGACGAGGCCAGGGTGCATATGAAGGGAGTTTATCCTGGGGACTACTTTTTGCTTCTCTAAGCCAAGGATAAGTGTAAAAAAGTGGGTCCTAGAGCAATTCTGTGGCTGATTGGAAGTAAATTCATAATGAAAGTGCAAGTGCAGTATCCATTGTCCAGCCTGAGAGCACCAACTGACATTGCATACTAGGTTTTGCAATAGGAAACCCACCTACATGACTCATAGGTTAGAACTGTTTATGCTTCTATTTTGCAAATATTTCTTTGCATAGACTGCTTTAATAGTTACTTCCATAAAATCATTTTGAATCTGTAAAATTTCCAGAGCTACACCGTTCCTTATTTATTAGCAACTCTGCCTTTCACCCATTTAGGGTTTTTTTTTTTTCCTGTCTTATCATCATAAAAACAGTTTTATGTTCTTTTTCAGTTGAGGTTTCATTTGCTGCTTACCACCTTTACCTTTTCTGGCTCAGCCTCTTCTGGCCTACCGTGATATTTGGTCCCCTCAAAGTGAAACACTCAGACTAAAGTCAGGACTTGTCAAGAATGTTTCTGTTAAATCTAAAGTGATGGTGGTGGTAAATACAACTTTAATGCCATTTGTGTTCATAGGAGGACTTTTTGAGCTAAATATACAAAATTATTGTAGCAGTCTTGATTTCAATTAAGCAACATGCAGGAATACCCTTTATCTCTTCTTTGTCCCCCACTACCTCTTCTTTACTAGTAGGAGAAAAGGAAGAGACAAAAGAGATGTCTGTAAGTTAAAAAAAAGAAAAGTCAGTAAAAAAAATCTAAACATTTTTAGACAGCTGTAGATTTAGGACCTTTCTCAAAATACAGCATAAAAATAGTTTGTTTACTGGCAACTTCAGTGTTTCTAAGCACCTCAGGGGCTGCTGGAAGGGAATTCAGCTGTAGGCTGAATGAATTCAAGCAGCTGATAACCTTGTATATGTAAGTACATTATACACCCTTTTTGACTGACTTTTATGTGATATTTAGGCTTTTTGGTTTTGTCGTGTTTCATTCTTAGAACTCTGCACAAGTCTGTGTTTGTATGTTTGTTTGTTTGTTTTTCTTCTAACAGCATATAACAGACTATGGGCTCAAATTTTCTTTTCTTAGCAAAATGACATATGACATTAACCCACCTGTTCAAAATTGGTTACAAAGCAAGGAAATGTAAGGAGCTCTCTAGTCTGAGGCAAAGACACTGCACTTCTGTACCTCTCTGCATATTTCCAATTTTGTAGCAATATTTTAATATTAGAAAATATTATGCATTACTCCAACCCCTTTCAGTCAGTCCCATCTTCCTCCTGAAATTTTTCTAGCAGCCCACAGATAGTTAGCTTCCACTGCCTACCAACACCTGCCCTTTAAATATCAATGTCTATACAACAACATTTCTTTGGAATAACCCATATGTCCTTCAATCATTGTGTGACCACTTATTTTTCCTTCATATTATCACCTAACTGTATTCAAACCACCCCTGCCTCTCCTTGCAAATATTCAAATCCAGCCTTTTATTATCCTTCTTATAAAAGCCATTGCTTCAAGCTGTCCCACCTCCAGAGTAATCTCACCGTCTACCTTGCTCAGGAATACAGGCGGGAAGCTTTTCGCCCAGCTGTGACAATTGCCAAGATTTAGAAGCCCTACATAGAAAATCTGAACAAAATAAAATTTTAGAATCATAGAATCATGAATAGTTAGGGTTGGAAAGGACCTTAAGA
>NW_009930757.1:0-9625 GCF_000696875.1 Nestor notabilis
CCCTAACTATTCTATGATTCTATGATTTATGGTCTCCTGAGCTACAGCAGAACATGTGTTCTCATGGTGTCACACATGCCAGTTTTATTGCTTATTAGTTTGAATGCATCCTCACCCCACGATTTAAATAAAAAAACCAAATGTATGTCTGCTATTACTGAGAGATGAAGTGTCATATCTATCAGCTAACTCTACCCACAGTGCCTAAAGGATCTCAGATAAGGGATTACACCTCTCGCTGACCATATTCCTCATCAGTGCTCAAGGACTGGCAACTGCTTTCTCCCAGACCCTGCCCCAGCACCCCCACTGCCACCTTCCTTTCTCTGTGGTTCTGCTCTGCTCCAGGATGAAAGCCCACCCAAGCAGTATGAAAAGTTAGTGTTTTCTGATTATCATACTCATGTTTGATATAGTCTGTCTGGGCTATTGCTTTCTGTTTTGTTTTGGAACTCTTCTTGAAACAGGTATCTACGGTTTAAGTGAAAATGTGATCACTGCTAAGATGGCAAGTATATAAACATTTTCAAAAATAATTCTCTCTCTTCTTGTGGAACTTGGTAATAAAAATGTATTAAAGGCTGTACTATGTGATCTCCCCACAGCACAGTAAGAATCCTCATCACTACCATTACCCACGGAGTCCTAACCCTGTTAGGTTCCACCATGACACGTATGGCTTAACCCACTGAAGATGCAACCTCTCCACTTGCATTTTAATGGAAACAGTGGAAACAGACATAGTCTGAAAGCAGGCAGTATGAGTTTGCTCTTGATGAGGGTCACAATACATACTTCTCTAATGTATGAACTCAGATCAGTCACAACTTTGAATGTGGCGACACTGCACTCATATCAGTACCTTTTTTTTTCTTTTCCCTCCTTAAAGGACAAAATGTGATATAAACCAAGAGAATCCCTTTTCAGACTTTAAAATTGTCTGGCTTTCAGGTGAATTCACTAAAGTCTGAGGGATTAAACAGGATCTACACTGTTACCAACCCCACTGGGGCAGGTTCTTCTGCTCTTTCACTGCTGCTAGACACCTACCAAAAGAGTTTTCATTTTTTAATCCCCGTTTTGTTGGGTATTCACAAAAGATGGGGTAATTATTAATCCATGTTAGGGCTAGTTTTCAGAGAAAGTTTTCTCATTAACTTCTCAGTAACACACCAAATTTGAAGTTCACATATTGGGCTGGTGTAGACTCCCACACTTCAAAGCATGCGGCGCAGCTGTGCTGTGGGCAAGATGGGCACTGCCAGCAATGCTACTGCTAACAGCACAGATGTGGGTTTGCATATTAACCAGCAGATTTATTTGCAATAGGCAGACCGTTACTTTTATCAGGTCAACAAGAGATAGAATTATCAAAGTGGCATCAAGATTAAGTTCCTGAGTTTAAATTAAACATTTAATTGTTATATGAACAACCACATTTCTATGATCAAGAACCTGTCTATCCCAAGACACGTTCATATTTCAGTGGTGATGGTTTAGTGAGTATCCCACGATGCTACAGCCTTCTCAGGATGGATCCTGAACAACAGATAGTGCACTCCTGTCACTACTGAGTTAACTCCTTTTCTTGTGATTTCTAAAACCTATTTATAAATGACCATATTTTCTCATATAAAATAATTACATAGTGACAAACTAATGACTGTAGCTGCAATCACGACGACAAACCCAACCCCTTTAAAATACGGCACACTGGAGCTTTGCTGCTCAGTCAATACTATGAACAAGTCATGTTGTCTTGGTAAATGAACTGAAAAAAACAAGGCTGCATTTTAAGCAACCTACATGAGTCTCTGAATAAACAGATCAAGAAGTAATAATGCGGTAAGACAAGCACATGGTGCCAAAGTGCATTTCTATGGCAAGTGAACATACTGATTTTGCTTAACTTTTTAAGTAAGAATGATTTTTTGTCAATAAATAACAGCTCAACTGTCAGATATGAATGTTTCAACAAACCATTTCTTAAGATAATTGCTGCACGAGAGGAAAAGAAATAGCCACTAGATGTTTAATGAAGTTCTCAAAATGTAAATGTGATGTTTTAAATCAGCTCAAAACACAGATGGATTGCAGTAGGGTGCTCCTTTGCTTATTGAAAGACAATATGGTTTGTACTCAATTTAAACATATGTATGTTTCAGAGAATAAATAACTGTCTAGCAGAAGAAGAATGGATGAAGCAGCTGTCTATAGGAACAAATCACTCTCATCAAACAATTCCTAATTTTTGTAATGCACATTATCTGACGAAAGTGCATACTTAGTATACATTAGCTAGTATGTTCTGATTTAGCTACAAACACCCCTCACTTAGGAACACGCAAAACCTGTGATTAAGGAACTGCCAGCCTCATTGCATTATTAAAAAACAACCCCATAAATCTCATTTACCATGTCATCTCCAAACTCCAACTAAAATTTGCATTTGCACAGGACTTTAAAAAGTCCTACAAGGGGGCCTACAAGGATGCTGGGGAGGGACTCTTCATTAGGGACTCTAGTGGTAGGACAAGGAGTAATGGCTTTAAACTTAAACAGGGGAACTTTAAGTTAGATATAAGGAAGAAGTTCTTCACAGTGAGGGTGGTGAGGCACTGGAATGGGTTGCCCAAGGAAGTTGTGAATGCTCCAACCCTGGTGGTGTTCAAGGCCAGGCTGGACAGAGCCTTGGGTGACATAGTTCAGTGTGTGGTGTCCCTGCTCATGGCAGGGGGGTTGGAACTAGATGATCTTAAGGTCCTTTCCAACCCTAACTATTCTATGATTCTAAGAAATCCTTCCTGGCCTCAGTTGGATGAACAGAGACAGTACATCACTGTGGAGCAGAAACAGGTTTTGTTTCACAATGGCACAGCTTTTTTTTTTTTTTTTTTAATGTACTTTTTATGATGATTTTTTCCTAAATTACGTGTATCTGTTTCAGTATGAACAGAATTTATGGTGAAAGACAGTGACAGTACGACCAGTAAAAAAACCCCAAGTGTCTAGAAGACATCTGGGATCCCTGATCTATTAGTGACACAAAGGTAAGACTATAAAAAGGTAGTAGCCGGTTTTGCAGAAACCTGGACGCAGGAGCCAAGGGAGCATCCCAGCAAGAGGAAGCCCTGATCTGCAGAGTTCTCAGCGCTGATGTCTGTCCTGCACGAGCCATCCCTTAGGCAGTCATTAAGGCTGCTCACAGGGAGTAATATTGGTGAAGTCTCACCTTTGATCATGGATAAGCAGTCAATTCATCTCATTTTTATTTTTTATATCTAAAGATCTGCAGCACTCATTAAGAGCGCTAGGGAAAGCCCATGCAGACCTCAAACAGATTTAATAGTTTCAGTTCATGCACCACCTAGACATGCATTCAACCTGAGTGGCCTTAGAAACAGGTCAGGAAGCTCAGAAGACAAATATTCTCTTTACAGATTGTCAGAATTGCTTATCCCAGAACAAAGTGGATATATAAGGGATGTGACAGCTTTCTTTGCCACCCAAGAGCACTTCCATTTGTAACCAAAAATTTGAGCGAATACTCAATACTTGGCTGACAGAAAAAACACTAACTGGGCTTTTTTCACCATGAAATATTGTGCAGTGAACCTCCATATTCTTGTTGGAGTTTGGGAGCCCTTGAAGCCTAAGCTCTTCTGCCATGCTCTTTAATTCTGCTGAGAGCTGTCACTGCCCTCCCATCACCTGGCTGCAGCACTGAATTCGAAGATAACTTGGCCATGAAACCAGATGCAAAGTCTATGGAAATGAAGAGATGTCTGAGAAGGGTGGTAAGGGGAAACACTGCACAGGAAAGTACAGCATGGGGGTGACAGCAGCTGTTCTCAGTGACAGAGGGTGTCCAGATTTCAGGTGAAGCATCTCTGAGGGTGAATCTTGATGCTGCCTTTAAATATACAGAGGTAAAATCAATTTACCAAAGCAAGCTCTACTAGCAGTGAATATTTCTGACCCATCTCTATGTTTCACTTTCATAAAATTATCTCAGAGGAATGCTGAGAAAATAAGTTCATTTCAGCCCATGAAATAAGGTACAGATGTATCCTACCATTACAGGAAGAATGCAGCAAACCTGTCCTTAGACCAGGTCTTGAATGTGTGAGAACAAAGAAGACATAAAGGCACATACGGAACTGTCACAGAGAAAGAGGCAAAGGTAATTCAGTGAGCAATATTTATCCAGTGGGTCAAAGAAGCACTATTCTGGCATGATCTAATTTTGGAACACTTGATGGTGTCAGGAATAGTGTTCTTCAAGCTAGTTCTGTCTGTGTGCATGAATGCCACCTGCTAGAGGAGATGCTTACTGTCCACATGCAGTGGCAGTGGTGACTCACCAATATGGGATGATATAAAGATCAAAAGTGCAAATAGGCCAAATGGAACTCAACCAGTTCAGGGAAGAACAGTATGTAAGGGAACGCAAAATGTCATCGTTGAGGGTCAGCCTTTGCGTTGGACACCTTCCATCTCCATTCCCCTTTGGGTTGCACCTGTCCTTCAGCACCCATGGCTTGTCTACAGTGCTGATAAACTCCTGGGATAACAGACCTACACCTTTAAGCAAGTGCAGCAATTGCTAAGTTTTATCCTGATATCCTAACATATTTTATCTGCGTACCTGGAATATACTATGCAATTTATTTATGATTCTTAGGCGTTGATGCTGCTCTGAAATTATCTTCACTAAAGAGGAAGCATCCTTCATCAGAATTAAATTTCTGTAATGCTCAAAGGCCTTTTGAAATATTTATTTATGCTATATTTTACTATGACAAAAAGCTTGCTGAATACCAGCCACACAACTCATACGTGGCATGCATTTGCCTAAGGACATCCGCAATAAATTTTGAGTAGATCTTTAATTTTCAAAGTTTCATTGCTCACTTTCTCTGTGAGTTTTCATTATTTCATTACTGCAAATCCTTTAATATTTCTACTATTTCTGAACAACTGCATGACATCATATGGAAACAACATTAACAAGAAAACCATTGCTGTCATTTACAGAGTTTTTTTAGCAGTCTTGAGTTACAGGAATTTATATAAAGAAAGCAGAGTAATGAAAAATATTTCTTGGTAATTATGTTTTTCATTATAAACCTGGACCCGATCAGTTCAAAACCCTGACTGCCTGCTCTTTGCATTCTACATTTGCAACTACACGGCAGCAGGGTGAAAAAGCAGCCATGAAAATACACATCCCATCTTATCTGCTCTTCTGCTGTTTGTACTGTAAGTGGAGCATGTTTTCATCAAGGGCCCAGCTTCTGCTGGAAGGGTGCCCACACAGGTCTTAACAGTTTAAAGAAAAGCACATCCCTGTTGGGATGGTGCAGATGATTCGTGCAGTTCAGCCACTCCACCTGAGGCTCTACTTCAGCGCATGCATAGAAAGGGGAGTCTCAACCCTACTACAAGGGTTTAAATGTAGTGAAAGGCAAATAACTCATTTACTAAAACAAATTCCTCCAGCTTGAGCAATTTCTCTCACTAAATTGCTCTTCAGCTCACTCCATTTTCTCCTGCATCTTTCCTAAAGTTTGACTGATACACTGCATTTGTCAGCAGTAATCAATTCATACTGCAGATTTTTCTGCTGAGACAGAATAAATGGAAGTTGAGTGTGATCACCATACTGAGGTTACAGTGTGGCGCTTGATTTTGGCAATTTTTCCACTAAAGGGAAATGTGCAACGAAAGCCTCACATTATGTCAATGCCCCTGCTTCAAGCAGAAGAGCTCCTGCCCATGAAGGATATGTCCTTTAGTTAATTACCTCTTTGCCACATCTCTGGCTCCTGCAATGGATAAATACACACAGAGAAATATATAACATATACCGGAGACACCCTGAAAAGAAAGATTAGATATTGCCCAAAAATGCGAAGTATTCCAGGAGGGGGTTCCACAGAGCTTGCTCTGAAGGAAGGGAATTCCTAGGTCCATGTTTTCTGATTTTAAAAATTTGATTAATGTAATCCTACCCTTCCATTTTTATCTGTAATTAAATCTTTCTCCTTGACCAGTCCACATGCTTTCATGACACTGGTGGGACTCTCCTTGCCTGCTGCACCTCTCTTGCCCATCAGATCTTGCCAGAATGAAGACAACCTGGGTTTAGAAATCACAGCCAGTAACTTTGGGCCATTCTTGCATATCTTGTTTCCTTAAGAAACCAGACTAAAAAATTAATATGAATTAGATATTAAAATCAGTAATGAAGTAGCAGGAGTTCATGCTTGCATAACAAAAATAAAACCAAGGCAGTACCAGCACGCTGTAATTGCTTGGCTCAAATGACTATGTTAGATTTTGCCTGTAAATTTTTGTGAAGAAAGGGAGTTGAATTCTACAGTTCATATTTTGTGGTAATGTGAATGGGCACAGCTGTGCCTGGGATGTTTTCTGTTTGCATATATAGAAAATAAAGCCCTTGGCCTCCAAAACAAGCCACTCTGGAGGCACAGAGATCAACTCTTAGACCAGGGGGAGAGGGTCAGGAGCATATTCGGGATCAAAGTCAGAACGTCAAGACCTGACGGAAAAAGATGTGTTTATACACGTAACTCTGAATTTCTTAAGATATAATCAGTAGAAATTTTTTCAGCATTATACATAATCATTTGCCTAATCTATCTGAAGTTTGGGAGACAACCATTTTTAAATGGCAATGAAAAGACTTTGGTACTAATCTCAAGTTACAGCCCTCAGCTTGCTATTTTGAAAATCTAGCCTTAGTCTTGTGCAGAATAAACATAGGAGGTATTAGTTTTGCAAACAGAAAATTGCCAAACAGAACTATTACTTTTCTAATTTACCAAACCCAAGAAAATCAGTGAGAAATGTGCCTGTGCATGTTGCACTCATTTTTCACTAAACTCTCTGTTTCACTTCACAAGTGCAGACATAACAGAAAAAAGCAAAGCCTTGTTCAGGCTTCCAAAAAGAAATACATGCTGTGAAATCTTTAGGAGAGTTTATATCCCTCTAGAGAAGAAGGCTTCATTTTTTCATGAAAACAACGTTAGAAATATTCCAATATACATGTGAATTTTCAACTCTCTCATTTCCTCCCCTGAAATTACTAGATGTAATTTTTTTTAATGGTTCTGAATACAATTTTTGTATACATTTTGATGTATGGCTAATTTTACAAGTTCTATAGCAAATTGAACGAAAATATCCAGCTTGCAACCATTTTTTTCCTTCACAGTAGATTGTGTGATGATAGCACCATGATCCTGACAGAAGGAACATCTGGAAAATTGCTACCCATCAGGTGGGGGCCATGAGTGTGCTAAAATAAACAAATTTTTCACAAGTGACTTTCATTCTAAATACTTTAGGAGGTAATGATTTCCATTCATCTGTTTCCGTTTTCACTCTATAGGCAGAAAAATTACACTTCTCTATTCTTGTGACTGGACAGTACCTTCTCTCTCCCTTTTGACTTTCTTGGCTTCCCTGATACACCATTAAACCAAGCTCCACTTTTGTCAGATAACTTTTGTAGCATTTACTGTGCCAGTGTATCTCAACAGCTCTTCCAACCAACGCTTAAAAATCCAAGTAAGTTTCTCCTATGTCCTTCTTTCCTACCATTAAATTATCCTCTTGTGTTTGAGACATGCCTTTATTTTAACTCTTGTGACAACAAGCAGGATCTGACAGAAAGGTAACACTGTTCTGGTGATTCATACAGGGTGGAGTCTGGCAGCCCTGTTCCACAAACATTAGGAAAATTAAAGCAAGCCCCAGAGAAAGAGGACTGGAGAGAGAGATGGCCTACCAGCAGCAATGGGCCATGCAGTGGTCTGGGTTATTGAGCTACCACTAAGAGGAGGATGGACTCTGAGCCCTAATTCACTGCAAACACATATCCATGTGTCCAAGAGCTGTACTCACAAAATGCAAACATGTCAAAGTCCTTGTATTTTTAATATAATACCATCCCTTTTGGTGACTGCAAGAGTAAACGCGGGGCCTTTAGGGGTCTAGAAGGTAACTGGACTTGCTCTCCCAGGTAAAGGCTGTGTACTCACTGCATGGAACATAGTCCCGCAGGAGAAGCTGTAGAACCCCTTGAAGACTAGGTTGGTATTGCTGAGATTAATTAACTTCATTTGTTTTTCCTCTGCTTTCAGATCTGTATCTTCCAAACATGAAATGCATTGCCCCCTCCCCTGCCAACAAACAACTGCAGACGCTTGGCTATTTCTCTTGACTACACCCCGCTTTAGCTGTGTCCCTAATTTCCAACTTACCTTGCCATACAAGACTGTGGTAATCATAAATGAGCATCTCAAATGGCCCTTTGTTAGGCTCCATGCATCTCTTATTTTTCTGCTCAGATCTGTACCCAGATTTTCCCTTCCGAAGTGGGAAAATTGCTACCGATGCTGTGATGTACTAGAATGGTATGCTGCTCTTGGATTAGGAATGTGTCCTCCTCTCACTGCTTGTCAGCTTGGAAAATGCTCACGAAAACTGGGGAGCAGTTTTCATGAGAATGGATGAGCTCTCTTTCCTTTCTTTGGCATGTGGAACTCAGATGTGCTTGCACATGCCCAGATGTACCAAGATAACTGTTTACCATGTTTATACTCTAAATCTGGGCAATATGCAGAACACATGGTAGTGAAAGGAATACTTTAATCTTTGTTTCCTTTGGCTCCAGTGGCCCAAGAGAAGTAGATATACACACTGTGATATTTCTCTGCCACCTTCAGAATCTTTCTTTATGATTCAGGTTGGCAGCAGGACTGGCCATGAACTGAATCCATTGTCCTCAAGGGTTTTCCTCCTCTCAGGAAAGGGACCAACCTCTTCAAGTCCCTTTTACCCTGCCAAAATTGTCTAGGCTGGTTTCACAGGAACTGCACATCAGACCAGGTCCCTTGCTATTATGTCTCATCAACTAAGTGGCTTTTTCCTAAGAGAACAAGCCAGAAATTTCCATGAGGAGATGACCACATCTGTAACAACTCCTTAGAGGGATGGGGCCTAGATGCATAGTGCAGAGCTGTGCCTTCTCCTCAAGATATGCTTGAGGGCTCTGAGGGCTATGGAAGCACATGAACAGCAGCTCTCACTCACTCAACAAGTAAACTCTATGGCTATTTAGTGCCTCCTTTTTTAAAAGTGATTTGTCACTATTCAGTTAAGGAAGAGCACAGACATGCACACTGCTTGGTGGCTAGATGCTTCATCACAGCAGGCTTGGCACATATTGCAGCTCAGCATCCTCAAAGCCAATTAAAACCCAGCACGGGGAAGCCACTATCCATGTGCTGCAAGGATAGAAATGCAGACAAGAGCCTGTGCTTGTTAAAAAATAACATTAAGCACAGAATGAATCCTCAAAAGGCATCAACAGGAATGTCTAGGCTTAAGTAGAAAGCAAAGTGCTCTAAATAACTCCTGTTCCTTCCTGATTCTCCCAGGAGGGAGCATCCATCACACAATACCATGCCACCAGGACAAACTTGACTGAACAAACTGCTGTGCACCACCAGAGTGCAGTACATGCAGTTTATACCTTTAAATAAAGGAGTCGGGGTAGAGTTACAAAACAATCTTAATGAAAGATATATTT
>NW_009930758.1:0-45143 GCF_000696875.1 Nestor notabilis
TGCTGCGCCGTGTGCGCGGGGACGGGGCCCCTCAGGACGCGAAGGAGGCCTTTGGAGCTCGGGGAGGCCTTTCCCGTCCTCTGCGAGCGCTGAGCGGGGGTGTTCGTGGGGTTCGCAGTGACTCCGTTGTTCTGTGTGGCCTCTGGGGGGAGGCAGAGGGGGACCTGCCCTTCTCCTGTGGTATGTGCACTGAGGGGGGGATTTGGGGCTGAATCTACCTTCCCTTTCCTCCCTCCTGGCTGGCCCCGCTGTGGTTTGAAAGGGAGCAGGAGTTTCCGAGGGGTTTTCCTCTATGTAGGTGCAGGAGGTGAGACCTCAACCTGCCTCTGCTCGTAGGCACCTTTTCGTGTGGTGTCTTTCCCTGTCTCTTATCCTGCTGTTGAATTCTCTGCGTTGTCTTCTCAATGACCTTAGGCCTTTCAGGGAAGGGGTAATGCTAATGCCAAGTCTTGGGTATGAACCTGGGAGGCTGAGAACACACCTCTGCAGGGAGAGTGTTTTGAATGACTTTGCTGTAAGCCCAAACCCTGTCGTTGCAGTCAGTTATGGCTTTAAGGCAGAAAATTCACCTGTGTTCCCGGTGCCTGCCTTAGCCTCACCGCAGTCACGCTCCTTCCTGCTGGCGTTGGGCTTGCGACCTGTGAATCAGTAGGAGGTTGTGTCTGGGGGATCAAGAGAGAGGCTCAGCTCTCCCTTTTGAGGTGTGTCCTTGTTTACCCCGGTTCTGGCACTGTGACACTGCACTGCTGACAGTCACCTGGATTGAAGAGTTATAAATACTTCTGCCCTCAGTTCACCGAAGCACTTTCAGTGATGGAAGCATCAAAAGAGTGAATTACTGGGTTCAGATGCTAGGGCTTAGTCTGTAGGCAAAGCTGCTTGGGAGAGATGTTAGTTATTACTCTTCAGACTGGGTTTACATATGCCTTTGGTACAATGGAGTGATTTTATGTAAGGAAACAGTCACCCTTTAGTAAAATAAACAGACATGATGCTGTTTATAACTTCTTTGTACTTAAGTCACTCAAGAAATGCTCTTTTGCAAAGCAGCCTGTACAAGAATTGCTCATGTTGGCACAATTGTCTTTATGTTCTGTAATAACATCCACGTAAAAGGCTCTTCTATGGTCTGATCTTATGGTTGAAATGGAGCAGTTTGTCTAGACTAATCCTAAGGGAAGCCTGTGCAGAAAACTGTCCAGACTTACTTCAGCTTATCTTAAAGCATTTAAGAACAGGTTAAATTTATGCTTTCATGGAAATAGGTGTGTGCTGAGTTGGCTAAATTGGTGTTTGTGTCAAGATAGACTTATTTGCAGCACATAAAATCCTTTTTGATCTCTTTCAGTACTGTCTTTTGCTGATAGATTTGGGGAGGGGGGGTGAGTTTTCTCTTTGATTTGGGCTTAAAAGGAGTGATCCTTCTGGTAGGAGTTCATCACATAGTTTCTGTAGCTGTTCTGCATAAAGTTGAGTAGATCCCACTGGGTCCAGTCAAGCTGCAGGTGCCTACATGGGAGAAGCTGTAGTGGACAGGACCAAACTGGTTATTTCTATACTTCTCATCAGGGGTGAGAAACAAGTTATAGCAAATATATTGGAGCTGTTTGATATAGATGGCATGTACCTACATGCAGAGAAAGTGGTTGGGGTTTAGGGGTTTATTAGGGTTGGCTTTTTTATCTGGAAAGGTTTTGTTACAGTTCTCTGAGTAAAAAGTAAGATAATAATTCCAGAGCTTCAGAAGTAGGAAGCCTCATTGCTGGTCCTCATTGTGCTAACAGAGATGTATCATCTGAGATCCATGTGGTTGTGACCACGTTTGTTGGATGTGTCCAGTATAAAATGACTCAATGTTACTCTTTATTTTCCTGTGCCCTAGAGGTGGCCTTACCTGAGCTATACACAGCAGTAATCTTTGTTTCCTTCCCCAAAGTATTTTAACTATCAGAACTGATAAACCCTCTTACTTCAGCTGATTTGTTCACAAATCTGATCTTCCCTCAGTCTTTTTGAGGTGCTCTCACGTCTCAACGTTCAGCCTTCTCAGCATCTGGGAGGTTTCATAACCGCTCCTGTTGTCTTCTGTTCAGGCTGTTATAACTCTGGTTTTTATGTGGTGATTCAGTCAGTCTGTACAGGCCATGAGAAATAAGAATCCTGTCTTGAGTTTATTAGTTGATGCTTTCAGCACAAAGTTTGGGGCATGCTGGGATATGTTTGTCACTCGACCTCGTCTTGAACTCATTCCCTGTGCCCATGACAGGCAGCCTAGTGTTTAGTTCACAGTGTAGCAGCACAGTCAAAGGAATCAGAGTATAATATTGTTGAAATGTAATGCTTTTAACTCCACTTTAAATGCCTGAAAAGTCCTAAGTAGAAAATTTGGGTGTAGAGAAAGATAATACTTCACCCTTTGGAATTAATTTGCTGTCACACTTCATACTGTATAGCAATTACTACCACCTTTGTCCCCTTTTGCCAGAAGCTGGGACCATAAAGGAATATTGGCCAAGGAGCAGGTGGATGAGGTCCTATATTAATAATTGCACCACACATTGCAGTGCTGTTATGACAGTGGCTTTGTGCTGAGAGGCTGATTCAGCAGCCAGAGCACTGAGAACTGCCTGGAATAGCACGTACCTGGGCAGGCTTTTGGTTACACGTTCCTGCCAACGTTGATGTCAGACACTTCCTCCTACTAGAAAGTAAAATCCTGTCTCACAAGTGCAAAGTGACTCTCCCTGAAGCTTGGGAACAGGCTCTGGAACTGCTGCACTCTGCAGAGAGATCCCAGAGGAGTCAGTGGTTAAGGAGCTCATTCTTGACAGGAAAAATGTTGATAAAGGCCACTGCAGCTGCCTGAAGGATCTCCTGATTTTTGAATGAATTGCTTAATAGGAAGTAAATTTAGCTTAAGGAGAGGGAGGGACTCTTCATCGGGCACTGTAGCAACAGGAGGAGTGATGAGTTTAAGCTGAAACAGGGAATGTTCAGGTTGGATATAAGGAAAAAGTTCTTCGCTGTGAGGGTGCTGAGGTGCTGGCACAGGGTGCCCAGAGAAGCTGTGGCTGCCCCATCCCTGGCAGTGTTCAAGGCCAGGTTGGACACAGGGGCTTGGAGCAACCTGCTCTAGTGGGAGGTGTCCCTGCCTGTGGCAGGGGGTTGGAACTGGATGAGCTTTAAGGTCCTTTCCAACCCAAACCATTCTACAATTAAAATTTCTTAGTCATACTTTCAGTGTCAAAAGTATGTATTGCAAGAAGTGGGAAGTGAATGCAGCTACCCACTAGCTCTCATGAAATAGTGCTATGTCCCTGCCCCATGTTTTGGGCCGTAGTATAGTCCATTGACTCGGGGTTCCCAGAAGGAAGCAGAGGTTGGCAGCCAGAGAACAGCAGAACTGAACCTTGTGCCTGATCCTCGTCACCAGTGTGAAAACATGCAAATCTGCTGGCATACTGCTCTGTGACAGCAATAAAACATGGGCTATAATCATCAATTGCTGCTGCCAGGTGCTACTTAAGTGTGAAGTTTCAGCAACGTGGCTTTCAAAAACAGATTAGGAAAGCAAAAAGAGTGAGGCCATGCTTAATAAAAGAAGGTTTACTCAATCAGTAGAATTCCAGGTCTAGAAAGCGTCCTGGGTCTCTTGGAGTCCAGCCCTATGGCTCACTCTGCTGGGACTACAACTGATCACAGAATACTTTAGGTTGGAAAGGACCTTAAGATCATCCAGTTCCAACCCCCTGCCACGGGCATTATGTGTTCCTGATACCAGTCCATGAGTCCACATGATGCTGGAAGATGCCCTGTTAACTCTTGATTAAGCACATCCCCCAACTTCAGCAATTTTCACAGTTTAATAATCACTGACATTGTTTTTCTCTAAGTGCTGTCTGGTTTATAACTTGAAGGACAGCAGTTCTCACCTGAGTTGTTCTGATAACTTGGAGAAAACACAGTGAAATGTCCATAAAGGAGGTGAGGAGGAAAAGGCAGGAAGAGAGAAACTCTTTGCAGCGGCTGTGGTGTAGTGGTGACAGCAGCAGGGTTTCTGGTAGGACTGGAGATTAGTTGAGTCACAGAATCCCAGACTGGTTTGGGTTGAAAGGGACCTTAAAGCTCATCCTGCTCCAACCCCCTGCCCCGGGCAGGGACACCTTCCACTAGAGCAGGTTGCTCCAAGCCCCTGTGTCCAACCTGGCCTTGAACACCACCAGGGATGGGGCAGCCACAGCTTCTCTGGGCACCCTGTGCCAGCGCCTCAGCACCCTCACAGGGAAGAGCTTCTGCCTTAGATCTGACCTGAACTTCCCCTGTTTGAGTCTGAACCCATCATCCCTTGCCCTGTCACTATAGCCCCTGATGAATAGGGTCGATCTTACAGGTCTTTCTGTTCATGTGCAGTTAATACCATCTGCCAGTTCCACATAACTGGGACACATACCAGAGAAAAACAGAACAAGGAAGCTTTAACTGACATGAAAAGTAGCTCATTTCTTCCTCTGGCTGAGCGGATTAAATGTGCCATTGCACAATCTCTAGCCACAGGAAGGTGACATCTGCCTGGAGTGTTATCTGCTGCGGCAGTCGGGAGTTATGAATGAGCTCCCTAATCCATTGACATAAATGTTGTGACAGCACTTGCAAACCTCCCTGTAGTCTGTTGCTTTTAGAGAGGTCACTTGGTCAGGTGTGACTGGCTGATGCAGGCTCAGGAGGTGGAAGTTTATGATAGCAAAGGCCTTTTATACAAATAGGGGGGTTAGAAAAAGACTTTATTGCATGTGCTGGGAAAGGAATCGTCAGAGGTTTCAAAAGTTGCTTAGTTTCTTGTAACTTTGTTCAGGAATAGAAAAGAAATATTAATTATTTAAATGTCCATAAGTGCCAATTTGCTGTTACAACATAATTTGTTAAATCTGTGGAATTTCTCTAATAAAAATGCACAATGTTGTTTTTTCTTCTATGAGCTGTTTTCTATTAGGATCTACTTTGTTCTTCTTCCTTTCAGACAGTCCAAGTTGCAAATACGAAAAATCATAATGTCCTTCAGTGATCTTCAGCTCATATGATGCAGGGAGATACGTGAAACAGGTCAGCTTCAGTATAAAGCATCTCAAAACTGGAAGTTTTTGTTCATATCCATAGTTTCTATGAGATCCTTTCTTACCTTGTGTAGTGAGTAATTTTAGACTAGACAGGTTTCAGCTTTTACCCTTAATGCTGCTTTTCTGGGGATTAGGCTGCACAACAATTTAAACCCTTCTTTTTGAGTATGATCAAAAGCCATTGATTTCAGTGCTGTGATAATGGAGAAGAATATTGATCATGAGTCTTTCCTGGGCACGTGTGAGCAGCAGGTGGGACTGGAGCTTTCTCACCTCCCAGAGGAGTTCCCTGTTTCCTGACAAAGATGCTGTGAGGGCTGGAGCAGCTCTGCTCTGGAGCCAGGCTGAGAGAGCTGGGCTGGGGCAGCCTGGAGAAGGCTCCAGGCAGACCTTAGAGCAGCTCCAGTACCTAAAGGGGCTCCAGGAAACCTGGAGAGGGGCTTTGGACAAGGGCCCGTAGGGACAGGACAAGGACAATGGCTTTAACCTGCCAGAGGGGAGATTGAGATGAGCTCTCTGGGATTCTGTGATTCCTGAGTATGGGGTTGCCCCCTTCCTTGCCACAACATGTCTTTTCAAACGTATGGGTGAGGCTGTTGTCATCAGATGTGCTGAGTAGTGCAAAGGCTGCTGTGACTCAGCTCAGTGTCACTGCTCCCAGCTGCTGGAGGTGCAGTCCCCTCGCAGGGCTGGATGATATGACTTTCAAAAAGACCTAAATGAAGATACTTGATAATGAGGAGCTGTGTTCACGTGCAGGTTTACTGTCAGGCTCGAGGAGCTGGGTTTGAGGTGGTTGGCTTTGAATATGCTGTGTAAGATACTAAAGTGAAACCAGTCTAGTTCTGTCTGTTCTCTGGTGTTGGCTGAGCCAAGGGGAAACTGGATTTCTGTTTACTGGTAATTATAAAGCTGTGGAGAGCTCAGTGCACTGGGGCTGTGCTATATTTAAATGGTACCCTGTCTGTCAGATGTCCCTGTAACAACTTGTTCTTTGCCAAGATCATGGGATGAGCCTCTCCTTTTAAAAGCTGTTTTTGAATCTCAGTTGTTTTGAAGAAACTGGTTAATATGCCATGGCTGGGGCATCTGTGTCTTCACTTTGTGCTCTTAAGTCATTCCAAGACCATTCTAAAGGTGGTGTGGACAGCTACAGGAAATGCCATTTCACCAGCTGTACAGTGGAATTGCTGCTTTTCTGAAAGGTGAAACTATTATTAACGCACAAAATACTCTTTTCCAGTCTCTCACCCTGTGTGTTGCTGACACTTAGTGCTGTCTTTAGTTAGGAGACTGTCAATTGAAAACAGAACCCCCTGTGAACTCGGGCCAGAGACTGACAGTGGTGAGCCCTGACATGGGCACGCCAGCACCCTCGTGCTGCCCCACTGATGGGGCTGGAAGCAGCATCCTCTACTGGTGCTGAGCGTGCTGAGGCTTCTGCCCATGTGAGTTCTGGCCCAGGTTTACCACCAGAAGGTTCACTTGATGCTGGTGGTTTTCTCGTGAGTGTCTTTAGTTGGCAGCCAGACTGTCAATAGCAAACTTGTTTCATGCAGTCCATGGTAAGAGCTCTAAAATGTCACAGTTTTGGTCACATCTTATCAGGATTGAATTGAAATCCTGTGCTTAGAGAGAGCTGCTTTGTACATTAATAGACCCTTTTAGGCCCTGCAGGAAGACTTCACTTCTTGTTAAGGATTTATTAAATGCATGCATAAGATCCACTACTGGCATATGTTAATTTCTTTGTGAATCTCTTGGATTATTCAGCAGAGCAGCTGAATATTCCTCCCAAGGACAGCCTTTGAGGACACTTCCCTAGAAATAAATCAATTGTCACAAATCCTAGCCTTTCTTTTGCTCGTTGTCTTTGAGATGACCACAAAAGCAGCTGCAGTTTTGGCCAGAATTGATGGGTTTCCTGCTCATGAACTTAAGAATGAGCTGGAGCGAACTGGTCAGGAATACATTTCCATCTTAGAACTTCCCATATCAAGAGCCACCTTACCTCTGCACAAACACCTCGGTGAGTGTGTGGGCATAAACATCATCTCTGCTTTTTCTGTTTTGTATTTTTAAGTGGTATTTTCCCTTTCCTTAAACTTCCACAAAATATGGCTCTGGTTCCTGGCTCATTCTGCAGAAACATGACACAGCCAAATATGTTTCTGTGAAAGAATTATTAGTCACATAAGAAAGAATGTTATGGAATATACTTAGAAAGTGTTAGAGCTGTGCTTGGCAGGTGAAGTGTTTACCCACACATATAAACAGCTCAGGTTTAACTCTTGCCAAGGTACCATCCTAAACCTGAGTTATTTTGAAACCTTGAGCAAGATGGTTTTCAGTTCTTGAAAATAAGGTCTCAGGTTTTGCTGACACAAACTGAGAGTGCCAATGGTTGGCCTCTACAAGGGGACATTTTAGCCCCTGCTTTTGCCTCCCCAAAAATAAATCAAGATGTTTTTTCCTGAAGAGCTGCAATGTGCTAAATAAAACACTCGTGTTTATGTGGGATTCGGATTGCTTCAGTGTTACTTGCAGAGTTTACTCATGAGGCTGCACTCTAAAAGGTAGGCTTATGCTTGCTTTCTTTTTTTTTATTGTCTGTATCTTAATGTGAATTAAACAGCTTAATTCAGAGCAGTGAAGCAGATTCTGCAGCCAGTGTGGGTCAGCTTTACTCTGCTTGTGCCCCAGCTCATCTCCTGGGCAGCTCAGCTGTAGTTCTGGTGGTTTTATCTGACCCAGCTTCCAGCACCTCACCCTGCTGCCTTGTGGTGAGATACAGCAATGGGGATGTCAGATAATCCCCCAGCAGGGACCTGGTGCCAGCCTGTCTCCTACCAAAGTGAGGAAAAGATCTCCTGTGCTGGGTTACGACACCTGAGTGTTGCCAAGCCTGGTTCTGCTCTTCCACACAGGACACAAACTGTTGCTGGTGGTAGCAGAGCCCAGCCCAGAGCCCCGGGGCAGAGGTGTCGGGGGAGATCAGAGCTTATTTTCTCGTGAGACCCCACTTGCAGCACTGGGTGCAGTTCTGGTGTCCCCAACATGAGAGGGGCATGGAGCTGTTGGAGCAAGTCCAGAGGAGGCCACAAGGATGGTCAGGGGATGGAGCAGCTCCTGTAGGGAGACAGGCTGAGAACACTGGGGCTGTTCAGCCTGGAGAAGAGAAGCTGCTGGAGACCTCAAAGCAGCTTCCAGTGTCTGAAGGGGGCTACAAGGATGCTGGAGAGGGACCTTCATCAGGGGCTGTAGTGACAGGGCAAGGGGGGATGGGTTCAAACTGAAGTAGGGGAAGTTCAGGCTGGATATAAAGCAGAAGTTCTTCCCTGTGAGGGTGCTGAGGCGCTGGCACAGGGTGCCCAGAGAAGCTGTGGCTGCCCCATCCCTGGCAGTGTTCAGGGCCAGGTTGGACACAGGGGCTTGGAGCAACCTGCTCTTAGCGGAAGGTGTCCCTGCCCATGGCAGGGGGGTGGAACTGGATGAGCTTTAAGGTCCCTTCACCCCAAACCATTCCATGATTATACAGGTACCTCAGTGAGCACCGAGCTCCTCCTGACCATAGCACAGATGGCTTTTCAAAACGGGAATGTTTACTTTCAAATGTAATTGCATTTCATTAAGCAGTTTGCAGCTGGTTTTGTGATGTTGTATAACTTATTCTGGTGAACAGCTACCGTGACCATATTCAACTTTCAAAAATCTATTGTTGGCAGCAGCGAGGAAAGCTATGCAATTGGTTAAAAATGAATGGCAGTTGGAGTTGGGAATGAGGGAGCAGTTACTTGTTGGGATCCCTTCCAGAGGAGGAAGGTGGAGTTTGAAGCTGCTCACAGCCTTTCTAAAATAAGAGTCAAAGCAAGTAAGTGCTTTCTGCTATGGGTGAAACACCAGCTCATGGTTTGTTGGAGGTGAAAAGCTCAGTGAGGAGTTTTGGTTTGGTCTGAATGTTTCTCTCTACTGCTATTCTGCGGTAAAATAATCCACTTGTATTAAAACTCTTGTGTGCTTCAAAATACACTGATTAATGCACTGATCCTAATGTCAAGAGCATCCACACTGGATGGTTTTTGTGCTAAAAGCAAACAGAATGGATTATTGAGCCTTCGTGGTGCTGCAGTCTGGGTGTGAGTGTTGGGATGCTCTGTTGCAGGCCACAGTTGCAGGTGATGGTGGCAGAAATGGCTCCAAGGGCTCCTTGGGACACTGTCCTGAGACCACTATGGTGAAGGAGACAGGAGAGGGGTCTGATGTTCAGCCCCTCAAGTGTGAGCTGAAGTGTTAATTTGTCCCCTGCTGTCTGCTCCTTGCTCATTTTGGGGGTTCGTGCTCTACTGTGTGTTTTGAGAGTGCACTGTGCTGCCTTCATCTTGAGCACTGTGTGCTCTGGGGACCTTTCCATCGTCCTGAATGGTGGCAACCTGCATCCTCCTGTGTGGGACAGTGTGCCTCAGTGATTCGAGGGTATTGCTCTTCTTTTACATCCCCCCCAACCTCTTTATTGTATCCACACACGCTGGATAATTGGGCATTAAGTAATTAAAAGCTTGTCCCCAAACCACAAGTAGTGCTTGCAATATGTTGTACATACAACATATTTGCACAACTCCTGTTGTGCAAACCTGAGTTTGTACATTAATGATGGGATATCCACCATAACATGATAGTTGGATTGTTTGGTTTGAAGTAAGATACCTCTTAAGACATCTTTCATTAAGCTGTTCAGGTGCTGTGCACTGTTCAGCATAACTTGTCAGCACACACACACAGATGCTTTATCACAAGCTTGAGCCAGGATGAAAATAGTTTCCTACTTATTCGGGTTCTATTTGCATTAAAAATTCTGTATTATTGATGATCTGGGATATATTTAATCCTGTTCCATGAAACTGTGTTTAAGCAAGCCAGATATATCTTAGAGGAAAGCATTAAGAACAAGAGAGTAGATCGATTTGTTACTTGAGCTGAGAGAGGGTCACATCTCCGGGGTGATGTATAAGAGCATGGAGCAAATGGGGTCCTTCTTACTGGGCTCAGCAGCAATGCATCACTCAGGCACTGGCATGTCAAAGGAACTCATTTTGTCCTCAGTTACTGTAAATTTCTTTGGGCCCAAGTCCAGGATCTTCTGGATTTGGGAATCCACATGCACATGGTTATGTACATACTAGAGATGCTGGGAGTTAATTCCTTTCTGCCTGCGTGAGGGACGTGTGGTGGGTGAGTGAGCAGATAGCATCAAGGGTTTGATAAAACTCTGCCTTGTCTGCTACACAGTTCATAGCATCACAGAGTGGTTTGGCTTGGAAGGGACCTTAAAGCTCATCCAGTTCCAACTCCCTGCCATGGGCAGGGACACCTTCCACTGGAGCAGGTTCCTCCAAGGTTCTGTCCAAAACAGACTGAACCAGGAATCTGGGGGGAGAGAGAGATTTTGAGGGGGACTTTGCTGGAAAAGAGGAGGCTTAAAATAAATCTGTTTCAGGTTTTTATATTCAAACAGTTCATGAATCAGCTGGGGGGGGATGGAGACTTTTAAGCTGAAACATTTACATGAATCAGACATTGGGGGAGTGACTACTGGGCACAAACAGTTCAAATTGGGCAGCTCTGCTGTGACTTGGTGCTTCCCTCTCCTACAGACCGATTTGGAGCTGATGGTGCTTGTAGCATAGAGGACGTATGAGCCGCCAGTAAGTAAGCTGTGCTGTTTGAGAGGGTCTGTTTGCACAGGGTTTGCTCCAGGGCTACTGTAGGAAATGGGGGTGATTATTTCTTGTCCAGCAGTTCTGATGGGTGCAGGTAACTCAGAGCTTTCACAGAAACACTCTTGTCCTTTTTTGCATAGCTTAGAATTGAGCAGCAGCACTTGGTGTGTAGCTGAAGGAGTTGAAATGGTGTGGATTTGAAACGCAAGTTAGATTTAACTGCTTAAGAAGAAAAATTGAGAAGAAAATAGCCTTTTTTTTTAACCTAAAGAGCTAAAGTGGGTCTTGCTTTTATACTTTGAGACATTTATTGTTCTTCTGAAAGGTTTTCTAAGTAGTTTTGCAGGAAATGGAAAGAGGATACAGGGCACAACCCTGTTTGCTGCTGTTGCTCCTGGTGCAGGCTTTTAGATATAAGTATTTGTAGGTGAATCTCATACTGGTGAAGACAAAGTGTAACTCATGGGTGTCACCTGGCTTAACTTCATTTAGCTCAGAATTCTGTGGTTTTAAGGGGGACATCTGCTTTTTCTGTCTCTATAGAAGAATATTCTGCTTGTATTTGGAACAGCTCTTCTTTTGCCACAGTTTTTCCCCTTACCCTGATCAGATTTGCATCCATTCTTCTGCCTAGGAAGGAGACAGGTATTCCATATGGGTATAGAGTCACAGACTGATTTGTGTTGAAAGGGACCTTAAAGCTCCTCCAGTTCCATCCCCCTACCACGGGCAGGGACCCCTTCCACTAGAGCAGATTGCTCCAAGCCCCTGTGTCCAGCCTGGCCTTGAACACTGCCAGGGATGGGGCAGCCACAGCTTCTCTGGGCACCCTGTGCCAGCGCCTCAGCACCCTCACAGGGAAGAGCTTCTACCTAAGAGCTTGTCTCCATCTGCCCCCTGGGAGGTTAAAGCCATTCCCCTTGTCCTGTCCCTCCAGGCCGTTGTCCAAAGCCCCTTTCCAGGTTTCCTGGAGCCCCTTTAGGCACTGGAAGACTGTTACAAGGTCTCCACGGAGCCTCTCTTCTCTGTGGTTTTATTTAAATTATGGACTGAATTTAATCAAACAGCACCAGCAAAGCTGCTGTTATTACGGTGTTAAACAGCTCTTTATGAGGTTCAGATACAAGAACTATAATTTTTCAGATACTGTCTTTAACCCAATAGAGTGAATAGTGGAAATAGCCTTTAGATGTTGTTTGGTTGTGCTCTGTAACACTAGTACCTTGAGCCTTACAGGCAGGGAAGTAGCCCCAGCAAATCTTTAACCTCTTGCCTTATTCAGAGATTTTGTTCCTTTTTGAGACACTCAGTGGTAGGAAGCACATTATTAGATGCTCATCATCAGTTACAGCTGATGAGGCTGCCACAGTGTAACCCTCCTGCTTTGGATAATCCTCTAATAGGTTACTTCAAGTTAATAAATCTCAATGATTTTTTGGCATGTTTAGTCTTGGTGATTATAAGTTGGTAAAGGAAGTGACACTGTGAGTGTGGGGCAGTGACGTGGGGCAGTGCTGTCAATAGTGGTGGGAGCTTTCAGCACATCCCGGGCACAGGCAGTTACAGGAGGACCTGCTGAGCCACGGGTCTTACATCAAGGGGAGGATGGGCAGTGTTGAGCTATTCAAACCATATTGCACACAGTAGGTTTGAACTGAGTTTGAGGAATATGGATTTTTAAGTCTAAAGTCAACAAGTGGATCTGTAAACCCTGCTTAAAGTGAAGCTGTATGCACAGAATAGGAGTAAACACTCGAGCATTTCATCAGCCTCCTTGCTGTCTCTTGCCAGGCTCTGCAGGCTGTCCTGCATTGCATCAGACCTGCTGGACGTTATTTTCCAGCTATGATTTGAAGCCAGATGGAAAATGAATCTTCTGTATATTGATAGAACGAAGGAAGAGCCTGTTGTAATGTGCCTGTGCCAGTTCAGTCTATAAATCACTCTTGTTGTCTGGTTATGTTCATCTTCAGAAAATGAAATGATCATTTGTAGGTAGGAGAGAAGCACCCTAAAGGCTCTGGGTGGATTTTGTACCTGATGCAATCTGGGTGATGGCACTTCTGAGGTGTTCTCCTTTGGCACAGGCAGATGTGGAGGTGCCAGCATGTGGCCAGCCTCAGACCTGCCAAGTCTCACATTACCTTGAGCATCTCTTGTCTGATCACAGAATCAACAGGGTTGGAACATATTTGTACTTGACAACTGGAAAAATGCTTGAAAAAACCCAAATTGAACCATCTGCTAATGAATGAGAGACCCTCTGAATCCTAAAATGTTTGAAGACTGTAGAATTTGGTCAAAAGCAGGGAGCAGGAATTAAAAGCTGGATGTGTCAGTGCCTTAGGGGGGTGCCTTTCCTCAGCTGTAAGCTGCAGGACTGACAGCATGGGGCCCATCACTTGATAGAGAATCAATGGGCTTGTGTTTACTCCAAGCAACTTGTAAAAGGAAAGGCAGCTTCTTGTGTTTTAAACTTGGAGTTTTGTACAATACATACTAAAGATGTGTTTTAATAGGCAGCTTTTATGTTTAATTTGTTTTTTCCAGTTTCTTAATGGAGCTGTTTTCCCTCTGGGAATGCAGAGGGGACCAAAGCAGAGGGGACCAAAGCAGAGGGTAAGATGCGAGGCTTCGTCAAGCCTATAGCAGGCACAGCACAGCAGGTTCTATCCAGTGCCTTCTGTGCTGTTTCCTTTCCATAATTTCCCCATTTGGTTTTCATACTCTCCAGGGACTCCCAAGGTACAGGTGTGGGAATGAACAGAAACTGGGGCTAAAATTCCTGGGGTTTGACTCCAGCCTCATTCATGCAATTTCAAACCTGCTGTTTTCCATGGAATTTGTAGAAGCCCAGACTCAGTTGGGTTGGAAGGGACCTTAAGTTCACCCAGTTCCAACCCCTGCCACAGGCAGTGACACCTTCCACTGGAACAGGTTGCTCCAAGCCCCTGTGTCCAACCTGGCCTTGAACACTGCCAGGGATGGGGCAGCCACAGCTTCTCTGGACACCCTGTGCCAGCGCCTCAGCACCCTCCCAGGGAAGAGCTTCTGCCTCAGAGCTCATCTCAATCTCCCCTCTGGCAGGTTAGAGCCATTCCCCTTATCTTCCAGTTCCCCTCCAGTTCTCTGCCCCATCCCACTGGGGGATGAACAAGTGACTCTGTGGGGCTCAGTTGCCATCTGGAGTTAAACCACAACAGAAATTAAAGGAATTTTAAGCTTTTCTTGGTTGCATGCAGTTAGGTTAGAAACACATCTTGTTGTCGAGTGTCTGACTGCAGAATTAGGTCAGGCACACCCTGTGGATGCGTGTTTCCTGCTTGCTCACATTTCTGAGAATAATTGGACATGGGAATGGGTTTGGAGATTTGAAGGAGTGTTGTCACCTTAGAAAGGAGTTGTTTGGAGTTTTATTTAAGTCCTTGTGGTTACGCTGTGGTTCAGGCAGAGGGAAGGATTAGTAACTCTGATTCACTCACTTGGTGCTGGTTGTTCCTTGCTACTCACAAACCCAACGGTGAAGTAAGGTTACTACTTCTACTATTTTTACTCTCTTACCACTTCCTCCTTGTCATGCTGGAGAGGGACTCTTTGTCACGGACTGTAGTGATAGGACAAGGGGTGATGGGTTCAAACTGAAACAGGGGAAGTTCAGGTTAGATCTAAGGCAGAAGTTCTTCCCTGTGAGGGTGCTGAGGCGCTGGCACAGGGTGCCCAGAGAAGCTGTGGCTGCCCCATCCCTGGCAGTGTTCAAGGCCAGGTTGGACACAGGGGCTTGGAGCAACCTGCTCTAGTGGAAGGTGTCCCTGCCTGTGGCAGGGGTTGGAGCTGGATGATCTTTAAGGTCTCTTCCATCTCAAACCAGGCTGGGACTCTGTGATTCTCTGCTGGATGACAGTGAAGCAGTGCATAAGTTGTCAGATGTTACAGGAAAGGGCTTTACTCTTGAATGGATTTTGACAGCTCAGCTTTTCATGATTTTCTTTGACATTTCTGTGAAGTTCTGGAACCTTGATACCCAAAATACTTTATAATGGCTCTTAAAATCCAAAGGATTTAAGGATAATAAGGAACAAGTAACACAAGAGTTAGAGACCAGCAAGTCTGAGATGTTTTTGTTATCTTTTGCTCCATTAAAGTCCTGCATCTAAAGGGGTTTTCTCTGATGGGCACCTTAATGTGTTAGAGTGTCTTCTCTGCACACATACCACTGATGTACTTACTGGTCATGGTGGGCAAGTTAAGCCATTTGGCTCCTTCTAGTAGCCAGGCAATGACTGTATAACTTGGGGAGCTTGGCTGAGCCTTGGGTTCATTAGGTTGGAGAAGGATATTGTGCCAAAGATCATCACAGTACAATTCTTCCTTATGAGTTACATAGAGCAAGGCTCAGCCTCTCTATCTCTGCAAAAGGTTTGTAGCAGGAACTGGTTGTGCCAGAGATGTTGCTAAATAAATGTGTCTCCTGTTTGTGTTTAAAAAAGCAATCTCACTTCCCTATTTTTCTCTCAACAAAAGTGTTGGCCTGAAACAAGTACAAATAAAGATGACTTCGCTGTGACCATCAGCACATGAGTTAGAGAGCAGAGATGCTTCTTCAGTTGCATGGCTCGTTCTTAATGTCATGTTCTGGAGGAAGGAGGGACCCACGTGCTCCAAGTTAGGCAGAACCAACAGCCAGAGTCAGATGTGAGGTTTGATTTCTGACTCTGATACTGAGTTCCTTTTAAAACCAATCCCAGCCTGTTCAAGAGCTCCTTCTCTGAGCTTTAGTGCTGAGCATGACATTGGGCTTTTGTCACTCCTGCCTTCCCAGCTCCCAAAATCCAGCTGCCCACAAACCCTGAGTCTACAGCTCACACTGGTCCCTACCTGTTCCTTCAGGATCTGAGCATCCAAACAAGCTCGTGAGAAGTGAGCTAAGAAGTTGGGGTGCTCGTGATCAGTTCTGTGGTACCAGCCAACTGATGCTTACCAGAGGATAGAAACATGCATGGAAACACACCTCAAAAAAAGATGGGAACCTGCTTGTGTTTGTCCTGCTAAGTACAGGGGAGTTGCTGCTGAGTTTGAGTAGTGAACGTGCTACAAGTCAGTGTAACACTGAGCCCTGAAGATGATGTCTCTCTTTCTGTGCCCTTTGTTCCTAAAAGACTTCCCTGCAGTGCTTCCCAGGGCTGCCAGGAGGAAGGAGCAGTTCATGTTTGTATAAAGCTTTGAAGACAAATAGTGCTAATTATTATTTAGAGGTATTTATTCTTACCATGAGTAGTTCACCTTGATCCTGGGCATGAAAAGAAAACAGGGCATTTGTAGGCTGCTCAGGCATGAGTAGAACCTTCTGAAGCCTTTATGTACTGGTTTTCCTTCTGGGTTCTGTGTATGATTGCAGTGTATTTGTCATGGAAAATGACTAGTTCGGAAATGTGTTGTCCCAGCCAGCTGTGCTAAAGGAATCCTTACTCATTTACCTCAATTCTGCTGACACATAATGTGTAGGATTTTGGCCTGCCAAGAGGGACCAGGGAAATAGCATTAGCCTGGCCCAAGGCAGATTATCAGCAGGGCTTCCTGCAGATTTAATGAGGAAACTCGGATCTGACACTGGTCAGAACCACCACCATTGCAAAGAGCATCTGTTTCTGCATCTTTCTGTCACTGCAGCTTTTAGCACCTTTCACTGGTGCTGAACTTACTGTAACAGAACAGAACAAGGAGAAATGTGTCAAACACGTGGGGCTTTTTGTCCTAAGATCCTGCTTAGCAGATTAAGCAGAAAAAGGGAATGGGGGGGAATGATCAGGGGAAATTCATGTCTTGTAGCTCGTGTGTATCTGATGGTAGTTCTACAGGTAGTTTCTGAGATGTTGTAGTAGAGAACTCTGGTAAGAGCTCATCTCAATCTCCCCTCTGGCAGGTTAAAGCTATTCCCCTTTGTTCTTTTATATAGATCATTCCTGGGGAAGTTGGTTTGTCCTGAAGTTGTAAGAGTGGGACAGTTGGTATGTTCTGCTTAGATCCTAGGGGCTCCTCACCCACTGGCCTGTTGCTACCTCTTTGCTCGTCTGTCCCATGAGAGAAGAGGGCAGAACATTGCACAGGTTTATTCATGGGGAGTTTGTGGTGCCCTTTGCTCAGGCAGAAGGGGATGGATTTGTTCATGTGTGACCAAACACAAGGCAGTGTTCATGGTGTGTGGTGGGATTTTGGTAGGGCTGCTGAAGGGTCTCTCCAGGGTCCAGGCCAGAGCAGTGGGTCCAAGAAACCAGCCTGGAACGTGTCGGGAGAGGGAGTTTCTGATCCAACCTTGGGTATTTGGTGAGAGGAGAGGAGGATGGTGATGCCCTGCACGCTTGTTAAGTTTGCTGGAACTCAGATGACCCTCGTAGGCTCCTTGTGTTGCTGCTGCAGCCTTTGGAAAGATAAAAATACAGCAGCTTTTCACAGGGTTATGCTACTGCCAGAAATCCTCCTTCTAGTGAACCTCACATGATGTGTAAGCAGCACGTTTTGTAAGGATATACAGATAATTCTGGCAACTTCCTGATGGATTGATGGGACAAGAGGAAGGAATTGTTATTCCTTTCGAAAATTTCCAATTAAGACTGAAATGCTTACACTGAAATGGCAGTAACTGAGTGGAAACCCACCACTGAACTGCTCATTAAAACCTTCATCCTCAGCAGGTCCTGCCCAGAACACTCTCCAACTCTCATTTGGCATTTTGGTGGTTTATTAGTGCTGGATTTCATCTGGTTTGTATCCAGCCCTGTCACTGTTCTGCCATGGATGGCACCCGTGGGCTCTGGAGTCTTAATTCAGCCAAGCAAAGGACACAGGACAATTGTTCTGCAGGGGGGCAATTGGGAACATTCATTAATGAGGAAATTGGTGTTTTGTGTTTTGGAGAGTGAAAGGGAAACACATGGAGGCAAGAAAGGAGAGTGGTGTCTTGTCCAGGGCAATAGCAGGACAAAATCAATGCCAAGGGGAGACTGAAACAGCAAAAGAGACAGCAAAAGAGACTGTAGGGAGATAGAAAGGAGGGAAAAGTGGCCAAACAGCAAAACCAGAAGATGTCTCTGCATGTGCTGAAAGAACAGGTAGGATTTGAGTGGCACTGGTTCTAGTGTCGTGTGTGTTGGGTGACATGGCCCAGTGTGAAGTGTCCCTGCCCATGGCAGGGGGTTGGAACTGGATGATCTGAAGGTCCCTTCCAACACAAACCGTTCTGTGATTCTATGACTATATTGGGTTAAACACTGGGGTGAGCACTGTGTGACAAGAGGGTGATAAATCAAGAAGGAAAGACCAAAGAATGCAATGTCTGGGAGCAGGGAGCCTCCTTCAGGCCTCAGAGGGGTTAAGAGGCAATGCCTGAGCTGTTAGCTGGGAAAATGATGGGATTTGGGCTATAGCCATGTTATAGAGCACATTTTGCCAGTACTGGGAATCCAGAGAGATGTGGTGTGGAGGTCAGGCAATTGCCAAAGAGATATTTGCAGGATCACACGTGTCATCTGAAGACACCAGTGGTTTTAAACTTACTTTTTAATAAGCAAAGGTTTATAGATAAACAGACCCCTGGTTCCTTTAACACCTTTATTTCCCCCGTCTTAGGTAAGCATAAGGCCACAACCAGCTTCATAAGTCTTTCTGAAACCCAGTTAAGTGTCTGAAGAAACACCTTTTGAGCCTGAGAGCCTTTGCTTGTGGTTCCAGGTATAGGGATTCACTGCTTGGGAGTTTCTTCCAAAACCAACAGCCTGGTGTTTTCTCCCCTAGCTCTTCTCTTAGGAAACGCAGCCAACTCCTCACGTCGGGAAGGCCCAGCATGAATGTGAACTGTGCTGGTGGCACAGACTGGCCAAGAAACCTGGAGCCCAGCTGCTCTGTGGGAAACACAACTGTAGCAGTCCAGGAGTCAGAAGAAAGTAACGTGGTGTTAGGAGGTCACAGCCCAGTTGCAGCTCCCAGGACTGAGGGTAATGTCTTTACCTTAGACCTGAGAGGGTTTTAGGGTTGGTTTGGGGGGTTTTTTGAGGGGGTACTGTGTTTTGGGAAAAATCCAGTATCCCAAGGCAGTTTGCTGTGGGGAATATGTGTCCTGCCTTTGCCAGGTTGGTCTAAAGGACCAGTGGTCCACGGCAGAGTTTGGGATGTTGCTGTCTTGGCAGAAACATCACACAGGTATGCCCTGGCTGGCCAACTTGCAGTTGTCCCTGAGCACATTAACTGGAGGTAGCTGGACGTTCCCAATGAGCTGTGTGCCCACCATGGAGCAGCATCAACCACCTCTAGTGTGGTGTGTGCTTCTGCTCCTGCTTTGCTGTAAGAGTAGTTGTCTGTGCTGGGAAACTGTGTCTGTATTTCTGGCCTTGTGTAATTCCTGGGTCCTGCTCTTACACACTGAATCCATCTTGCTTTAACAAGGAGCATTAAGCATCGTGGTTTATCAGGAATTTTCTTATTCACAGTCCAGGTGCTGGCTCAGTTTGAAAATGGAGTGTGGTTTTATGTCATGTAACATTACCCTGACATCCAGTATGACTCTGTTTATGACATGCAACACCACATGTATTGACATCCCTGTATGACTCAGGTTTTGTACTACAGTGTTACAGTGACATGATGTTTTTCAGCATCCTCAGTATCTTACTCCTGCAATATTCATTTGTCTCTCCCAGGTTTAGATCCTGAATGCCGACACGCTCCCTGTCCAGTAAGTCCCCAGCTCAGTAGCATGTTGTCTGCTCCTGAAGACACTCACAACTGCCATTTCCAAGATGGAAATAAGAGACAGTCGGAATACTTTAACGCCCAGGAGCGCCATGGGTGCTGCACCTTGTCCTCAAGCAGCAGCTCACAGACAGTGGCTCCAGAGAAGGTGACACTCGTGGTAGACGGGACTCGCTTTGCAGTGAATCCACAGATTTTCACTGCTCACCCTGACACCATGCTGGGAAGGTGGGTGATTTCCACTGTTTTCAAGATACCTCAAGGGGGTCAAATGTTTGCTACAGTGGAACAAACCCCAAATGTCTGTTTGTCCTGTCTACACACAAGTGAGGCAAGGTTGACCTCATTCAGAACTTGGCTGTGAGGGTTTGCAGACATGCCCAGATGTAGAAAGAGTTGGTAGTTCTCGAGATGACTTTCTCCCTTCTTCCCACTTCCTTCAAACAATGAGTGCTTTTAGCTAGACCTGGTCTCCTTTTACCTCTGTCCAAGTGTTTGCCTTGTTTGTAAGCAGTACATCTGTTCCCAGCTGATAACCTCCCTTCCAGAATGGGGAAAATGATAATGCTCCATCCCCCTTCTGCTGTTATCTTTTGATACTCTCCCCAGAGAGAAGTTACTCAGCTCCATGTAGCATGGTGTAAAGGTTGGAGCCTTTTGACACAACAGGAAGCACTCATTTTCTATATTGCCAGTGCTTTCCCCCATCTCTGACCAAAGGAGATGGTTTCTCTTGGGTTACTGACCCTTGTGGAGGCTGTTGTGTAAAACAAGGGATGAAAAAGCATGTGGTGGGTATTTCATGTAGTGTCAGTGAAAGGGCTTTATTGCTGGTGTATTTTCTGACCCAGGGTTGAATGAGCTGTTCCTTTGAGCTTTGGCTTGTTCCATACAATACAGTAGCTGTAACAACAGAGTCCAGTTATAGGAGGGCTGAGCTGAGACAGTTCTTGTGCTTATTTACCATGTGAGAGATTTAAATGTAGGGTTTGTTACTGTATGTATGTGCCACTGCTGGGTTTGTTTAACCTCAATGCGCCTATAGATCTCTCGAATGAATGCATTTCAATATACTTATGCCCTGACATAGATTTGTATCTGTTCAGAATGTTTGGACCAGGAAGAGAATACAATTTCACCCGGCCAAATGAAAAGGGGGAATATGAAATTGCAGAAGGAATCAGCTCAGCTGTGTTCCGGACTGTGCTGGTAAGGACATGTTTGCAGATGGAAGAAAACAATCTGTTTGTGCCAAACTAAGCCATGTCCCAGGCAGCTGCACCCCCCCTGGGACACGTTCTGTTATTCCTGTTCTGCACTGTGATTTTGTTAAAACTCTTTGGTATGAGTCAACGTTTCAGATGTTGCCTTTTACCTTTCTTGTGTCACACTGTTCTAGTTCCTGAGCTGCATCCCAGCCTTGTGGTTGCATATAAATGCATGTTGCCTATGAGCTGTTATGAAACTCTATGCCATGGGAAAGGTTTTAGCTGGAGCTCACTGTTGATCAGACCCAAGGGGGTCTGCAGAGAAACAGAGATATGTAGATTCTCGGACAAGGAGGGTGGTTTTACTGATCACAGAGCTGTAAATAGCCTCTGTAACTCTCAAATGTTGGTTAACGAAACAAAGAAGTAATGGGAAGTTATCAGAGTCCAAGATATTCTTAATTTTTCACTCCCAAAACTGTGCTTTTATTTGCAGGATTATTACAAAACCGGGATCATTAACTGCCCCGATGGGATTTCCATCCCAGACCTTCGAGACACATGTGATTACCTCTGCATAAACTTTGATTTCAACACAATCAAATGTCAGGATTTAAGTAAGTATGGAAAGAAACCAGCTCTTAGGAGCTCCTCTGCATGAGTTTGAGCACTCTGATCCTGATTCAATGCAGTTCTTTACTGTGGGCTTTAGTTTAGCATGAAGGTGTGGACTCACTAAGAATCATCTATGCATTGCATTTAAACAGCTTCCTTTTTGTGCTGCATCAATCCCAAGGGATTGAATCCTGCAGCACACAGGCACCTTGCTCAAAAAAGCAAATTGAACTTGTAAAAATCATGGTCTCTTCTTGTAACAGAGGCTGAGAAGACGTTCTGTTACAGCCAGACAAAATGAAGGCTAAAAGCAGGGCTATGACTCCTGTCTAAAATGTACCAGAGAATCATGAATCATTTAAGCTAAAGGATGATGGGCAGAGCAGGAACCAAGGACACCAAAGCTGGAAAGCAGTGGAGAGTTCCTAGGCATGAAGGGATCTGACTGGGAGCAGCTTTTTGGTGGGAATGCAGGCAAAACACTTTTAACATAGGCTGTGAAAGGAACTGTACAGGAATGGGGTACATGGCATCATAGCCCTGGCTGTGAGGGGAATTTCCTACCCTATCCTCTGATCAGTTATCACAGAGAAGGCAGAAAATGTGCTTTAACGACAGGGGTTGTTGCTGGAAATTCAAGTTGAGTATTGTAATGAATTAATAATTCCACTGTATTGATTGGACCTTGGTGTTCTTTTAATGGTAGTGTAATGGTTTGACAGTGTAATCTGCATCCCACTGGAAACACGGTCTCATGCATCTGATTTTGCCAGTTCTGGAGCTGGAGACTGTTGATGCATCTGAACATATGTTAAGGAGTTTGTCGGAAGAAGAATGCAGGCTGTATCTGGAAAGTGTAGAGCTGGGACATACTTTCATGCTGTGTAGAACAGCTCATCATATGTCTGTCTCATTAGGTGCTCTGTTACACGAGCTCTCCAATGATGGTGCTCACAAGCAGTTTGACAGCTACCTGGAGGAGCTCATTCTGCCCATTATGGTGGATAGTGCAAGGAAAGGGGAACGTGAATGTCATATTGTGGTGCTGACGGACGAAGACACCGTGGACTGGGATGAAGATCATCCACCTCCAATGGGAGAGGAGTACTCACAAAGTAAGGGCTCGACACTGGGGCTCCTGGCTCCATGTTCAGCACACACTCAGGCATGTGGCTGTAAGGAAAGGGCCCATTGTCCAAACAGCAGTCTTCCTTCAGGAGGAGACACTGTTTTGTGTGTTCCTTCTGAACTGACTGCTGCCAGAGCCTGATCAGAGCTTTGGTCTGACCACCTGCATTCGTAATGACAGCACTCACTGCATCTTCCTTTTGTTTGCTGCTGCCCCTTCAGCTTTTTTCTGGCTCCTTAGTGCACACCCATCACCACCCGTTCTATCCAGCCTGCAGTGTACATCACTGCCTACCCATCAAGGAAGTGCAGCTATTCCCAGTGATGAGAACAGACACCCGGAGTTCTTGGAAACCAGACCTGGTTTTCAATACCTCACAGAATCCCAGACTGGTTTGGGTTGAAGGGACCTTAAAGCTCATCCTGTTCCAACCCCCTGCCCCGGGCAGGGACACCTTCCACTAGAGCAGGTTGCTCCAAGCCCCTGTGTCCAACCTGGCCTTGAACACTGCCAGGGATGGGGCAGCCACAGCTTCTCTGGGCACCCTGTGCCAGCGCCTCAGCACCCTCACAGGGAAGAATTCCTTCCTAATACCTAACCTAAATCTCCCCTCTTTCAGGTTAAAGCCATTCCCCTTGTCTTGTCCCTACATACCCTCGTAAAAAGCCCCTCTCCAGATTTCCTGTAGTCTCCCTTTAGGGACCTCCACATTATAGCATGTCAAAACCAGGGAGAGGGTCCCTCCTTGAAGATTGTAATCCCCTTTTTTATTCCTCCAGTCCTTTACAGCTCCAAGCTGTACAGATTCTTCAAGTACATCGAGAACCGCGATGTGGCAAAAGCTGTGTTAAAGGAGCGGGGCCTGAAGAACATTCGCATTGGCATTGAAGGTAAAGTGTTCCCTCAGGTGACTCCATAGTCAGTAAATCCTGGTTTCTTCTGGGCTCCAGACATTTCCTGCTTTGCTCTTGTGTTTTACTAGGTGTTTACTTTCATGGAATTAGTACAAACCGGGTATGTTCCTCCACCTCTGTCATGTTACACTGAAATTGGTCAGGAGGCTTAAAGGTTAGAGAAAAGTTAAAGATCTGTAGCATGGAGCAATAAGACTGTTCTGTTTAGGAGCGAGTAAACAGGAAACAGGAGTCCCAACACTTCTGCCTGCTGATCCAGGCATCCCCTTAGGGAGCTTAGAGAACATTGTGCTTTGTCCTGGGACACTGTCTTATTTTTAGAGTGGCTGTGTCTGCTTACAAAGTGGCCAGCACTGCGCAGCCATTGATCATACAGCTACACACAGTGCTGCACCCTCTTTTTAGAGAATCATTGAACCATTTAGGTTGGGAAAGACCTTTAAGAACATTGAATCCAACCGTTCCCCAGCACTGCCAAAGCAGCCACTTAACTATGTCACAGAATGCCATATCTGCACATACTCTAAATCCCTCCAGGGATGGTGACTCCAGCCCTGCCCTGGGCAGCCTGTTCCAGTGCCTGAGCACCCTCTGGGCAAGGAATTGTTCCTCAGCTCCAGCTAAACCTGCCCTGGGGCAGCTTGAGGCCGTTTCTTCTTGTCCCATCCCTTGTTCCTTGGGAGCAGAGACCAGCCCCCTCCTGGCTCCATCCTCCTGTCAGGCAGTTGCAGAGAGCGATCAGGTCCCCCCTGAGCCTTCTCTTCTCCACACTAAACCCCCCAGGTCCCTCAGGCTGGAGTGTCCAACCTTCCTGGACTCCTTTGCAGGGAAAAAAAGAACAGTTTTGCAAACCAATACTGGTAAATGTGGAATGTGAGTGTTCATCTCCGAAGTCCCCCTGACCCCATAGTCAGTCCTACCTGGCTGTTGTTCTGGGATCCTCTTGTCCCTTTGTGCATATTAGAGGTGTGTAATGCGACTGACTGGCTGCGTGTGTTTTCAGGGTATCCCACCTGCAAAGAGAAGGTGAAGAGGAGGCCTGGTGGCCGCTCAGAAGTCATCTACAACTACGTTCAACGGCCCTTCATCCAGATGTCATGGGAGAAGGAAGAGGGCAAAAGCCGTCACGTTGATTTCCAGTGTGTTCGGAGCAAATCCCTCACAAACCTTGTCACTGTGGGTGATGATGTTTCAGAGGACCAGGAGGTTATAATGCATCACCCCCCACAGGTAGATGAACTGGACAGGCTGAATGCACCATTCTCCCAAATGGCTGTGAATGATCTACCAGATTAGTAGTGGCTCAGGGTGATGGTGCTGCTGATGTGGGAATGTCTCGGCATAGTTCCATCCCTGGTGATGGAACACAGACTCTTGCAAGGTGCTTTCTCCTCGTTCCTGCTCTTATTACGTTGTCATACTTCAAGCATGTTAATAAGGAGCCACACTTCATGGTCTAATTGTGCAATCAAAAGCAACATCTCCTCAAACAAGAAAAAATGATGCTGTTTGTTTCTACTTCAAAGGCTTCCAGATTGGTGGGTGCTGAATATTTTCCCTGAACTTCTAAAAGAAGATTAGAAGTGTTTTGAAACATCTTGTTTGACATGAGAGAGGAAATTCTGGGCCTGTCAAGACAAAGCTTTCCTTTATCATTAGGCACTTAGCTTTCCTTTTGTGATACATCAGTTACAAAGGACCCAACATCAAAGCAGGACAGATGATGCTCTTTCATCAACCAGCAGAAATGTAGCACAGTTGGGACAGGAAAATCCTGAGTGTGGAGGAATGTGTTTACACTGCCACCTGGCTCTGCATCCAGTGCTGTATTGCTGTTCTGGGCAAGGACGGACTAGTTCAATAGGAAGCATATGCCTGTTGACAGGAATTGCCCAGATATACTTCTCCATAGGATGGAATCGTCGTTTTTAGGGATGTTGTCTCTTAAGTTCAGCAAAATGAGTAGATTATACTGAAGGAAAAAGCAAAAAAAGAAGAGACTGTAGCTGATATTTTACCAACAAAGTAAATCTGTTTAGTAGCCTAGTAGATGTAAGAAGCTTTCTAGAAGTGACTGCATGCTAAAGACTATCAGTTATCTCCTCCATCCCCCTGCTAAGACAAAAGTGGAGGAGCTCACAGTACAGACAGTTTACTACCTGAGTAAATTCCTTGGTCTCATCCACCTTAGTCAGTCAGTATTTCTGTAGACTCTCCCAGGAGCACTCTACTGCTGCAGCTTTAAAAGGCCAGCTACTGTCTTCCCAGTTTGGAACTGACTGGACCATTTTGCTGTCAGGCAGGTAAGAAACGGCAATAGTAAACCAGCCTTCAGCAGAGAAAAACACACGTACCTGGGAACAACACTCCTTTGCTGCTTTGATTATAGTAGCCTAGTCATGGTTAAGGCTTTGTTCATTTTGGATTTAGAGCCAACAAAGCTGTGATTGTAAGTAGAGACACACTACAGGCTGGTTTAGCTTAGTTACATCAAAGCCAACTGGTCCTGTTCCTGCAGTGTGGAGGTACCTGTAGGCTTCATTAAACCCCTGAGTAGCACACAGTGAGTTCAGAACCACCACAACCAAGCAGCACATCAACCATAACGGGCCTCTGGTTGTTCTGATGACTGTGTAGAGGTTTTACATACCCAAAGCAGAGTTAGACATGGTGCAAAGAAAAGCTGAAACCCAGTCAAAGGGAGGGAGAGAGCTCCCTTGCAAGGTTGTTAAGTTCAGGTCAGTTCTGCTCTTGCAGTTGGCTGCTGTTGAATCCTATACCACTTACACATTGAGTTACCTGGTCGTAGTTGGCAAAAGAGAGGTAGGTACCCTGCCCTTGGAAGGTTTAATCCTTTGTTGCCAGGGTTATATCATAAAGCAAATCTTGTATTATTCTCAATCTGTCTGCAAAGTGTATGGTAGACACAGCACTGAAGTTACTGTTTGCTGCTACGGATGTTTGGGTTTTCAGTGTAAGTACCATGACAATATCAAACACAGATTTTCCTAAAGGATTATGAGTTGTTTTAGTTACAAGGAACAAAATCTCTGCCAAGGCATCAACTTGCTGATATATTTAGCTCCCATTTGTATGGATGCAGGTTCCATTCTTTGCAGTGTTTCTGTTCTCAGCTTCTTTCCTAAGTGCAGCAAATAGATCTCTTCTTTTTCTAAGTGCCTATGGGAAGGTTTCCAGAAGTGCTCCAGGACCTCCTGAGGGTCCCAGTGGTTCAGATGCCCAGGTCTACCTGCTGACTTCTGCAAAATCCTCCGTGTGTGTCAGTGGATCAGGACAGAGAAGTGTCCTTCGGTATCAGCACAGAGGTGGTGGCAATCACTTCCCATTCTTGCTCTAGATGAATTTCTATTTTTGTAGTAGAGAAAGGAAGACATAACGGACCATCAACCCTCTAGCTAAGGGCCAGACCAAGCCTAATACCTGCCATTTCCACAAGTCAAATTTTCCACTGGTGAGGCTCTGCCCAGCAGTGATGGAGCTTGGCCCCAGGTCCTATGGATTCTGGTTTTTCTGTGTGTATTTATTTTTACAGCAGTGTAAGTTTGAAGTAAATGTCTGTTGGTATTGACCAGCTGACTCACAATTAGAGTTTACACATGTTCTGTTCTATGGACCTGAAAGGTGTGTGTTGGTGAGCTACAGGATTGTGTCAAGGCATCTGACTGCAATGGGACCTGACAGCCAAGTACCATATTCAGCCAGAACAAACCCCTCCAGTGTCCATCCCCGAGCCCAGCATCAGCAAACCTCTTGAAGGATTTGGTCAGTTTAGTAGGACAGTGATCACAGGGACTTAACTGCAACAGCCATTACCTGAGAGTTGGAGACTGTCAATGCCTTGTTGGAGCTTGTTGGTACTCTGGGTAATCAGCTGGACCTTCAGCATGGGATGGAGGTATCCAGCTTCCATCATTTCCAGTTTTTACCCCTCCAAAAGCCCACTGTAGTTTATTGGCTTTCCCAAGTAACTCAAGATGAATTCTATTTTTTTTAGTAGAGTGAATTCTATTTGAACACTAAATCAAACTGAAAAACAGGCATTTGCTTTTCTTCCTCCTCTTCATGGTCACCTACTTCAGGCACAACGTCAAGTTTTGTCTTACTCTAGACCTACTGCAGTGTTCCCTGTGGTGTGTGTGAACTACAGCTGTATGGTTTCT
Source organism: Nestor notabilis (assembly GCF_000696875.1). Lineage (NCBI taxonomy): Eukaryota > Metazoa > Chordata > Aves > Psittaciformes > Psittacidae > Nestor > Nestor notabilis. Next base: position 27,621 of record NW_009930758.1, read on the forward strand.
TTTCTGTATTAAAGTATAAATTATACCTGGCTTGTTTGGCTCTTCTAAAAGTCATTTTAAATGTGGAGCAGAAGAACAGGCAGGGGATCAGTTACTAGGTTTTGTTTCTTCCTTCATAAGCAAGTGGGGCTTGTGACCCCAAAGACATAGAAATGCACCAAGCAGGACCTTCTGCAGCACCCATACACAGGTGTTACTACTTGGATTTTACCAACTCATTGCAGTGGTGTTCTAAAAGCAGCACATAGTGCAGGTATGACCCAACACTACTGAACCCATCAACTATGCAGCATTTAAAACAGGCCACAGTGTTGCTTTTGGTGTGAAAGATGCTTTTACCTACTCCATCTGCAGAGGAAAACAGCTTTGGAGCAGGTCTGGCTTTTATTCCCATTTTCAGTGGTGGATGTGTTTGGAAGGTTTTCTTGATGAAGCTTGAGAAAGGCACTAAAAGATTTAATTTAGTGGAATTACCAAAATGATGGCAGGAACTTGTACTCACAAGTGGAGCTGTCACAAGTGTGAAGCAATGAACTAAGAACCACAGTGGATTTTGGCATATTACAGAGTGGTAGGAAAATAATGAAGGGTCAGAGCTTTGCTTCCAGTGCCTTTTAAAAATAGAAAGAGGAAAAGATGAAAATGAACTTGTCCTGAAGCTGGTAAAATGAAGTTATATTTACACACTGCCCGAGTAAGGCCAGGATTGTCCACCCTTGCCAGAAGGCCAGTTGTACTCTGCCAGGGAGGTTTAATTCTTCTGGACTTCAGGACCTTTAACAGGGTGCTCATTGCTGCTGTGCATCTACAGAAAATAGAGTCACAGAATCACAGACTGGGTTGGGTTGGAAGGGACCTTCAAGCTCATCCAGTTCCAACCCCCTGCCACGGGCAGGGACACCTTCCACTAGAGCAGGTTGCTCCAAGCTCCTGTGTCCAACCTGGCCTTGAACACTGCCAGGGATGGGGCAGCCACAGCTTCTCTGGGCACCCTGTGCCAGCGGCTCAGCACCCTCACAGGGAAGCGCCTCCTCCTATCTAACCTGAACTTCCCCTGTTTCAGTTTGAACCCATCACCCCTTGTCCTATCGCTACAGTCCCTGATGAAGGTCCCTCTCCAGCATCCTTGTAGCCCCCTTCAGACACTGGAAGCTGCTCTGAGGTCTCGACGCAGCTTCTCTTCTCCAGGCTGAACTTCCTCAGCCTGGCCTTAGCCCATGGGTTGCCCCACTGCATTCTCACACCCGAGCACTTGACTCTGAAATGAGTTTCAAGTCCGAAACAAGAACCTGAGAGATTCCTTTCCTAAGAGGATTTTATTTACACAACACAATGCAAAGATCATCCCATAAAAAGCAACACCCACTACACCTGCCCCATTGTACAGTGCAGTTTTGTAACAGCTTTTAAGTATTTACAGATGCTTGTTTCAACTTACAGGTTAAGGCAGAGTCAGTGCACAGTGGTAAGAAACACTTGGTGCAGTTTTGTGCTAGGCATGATACAGAGATGAACTGGCAGCATCACTCATGTTCAGATCCATTGGAAATTCAGATGGAATAACTCCTACAAGTCCAGCAACTGCTTGCAGCTTAAAAACAAAACAGAGCTAGAAGATACATACAACCTCAATACACGAGCCAGGAGCTAAGAAAAATGTTTGGCTAACATGGAACAGGCATAGTAAAATGTTCATCTGGAAATGAAATATGGATCCTGGAAAGAAGATGCTGTACTTTCTGTCCTGGTGATGGTGAACAGCTGTAGCAGGAAGCAGGCTCACAACACAACCATAATAAAACAGGAGTGAGGTTGACAGATGCTCCTTGTGCCTTTGGAAAACCTGACCTTTAACTCAAGAAGTAACAATCAGAGGATTCAGAACACACTTGCACTAAAAATGCACAGTCCGTATTACCATAAAGGGGTTTTTACAGCATGTTATCACAAGTTAGAGTTGTTTCACTTCTTCATCTTTGGTATTTATAAAGAAAAATGCCAGTCCCTTATAGTAAAGGGCTAATAATGCAGCTACTATCCCAAAAATCATTTATTCCTAATCCACAGCAGCTTGAAAGGACTTGGGAGGTTTTAATTATCATTATTTTAAGGCAGTAACTAAGCTGGTAGGATGCTTTAAAACTGGTTTGATATTAACACCTCATAGTTTTCCAATGGTTTATAAGGCAACATTTTCACATGGCTGGGAAAAAACTGCAGGATAAGGAGATGGAGCAATCTGAGAAGTTGGGATCAGTCCTTCATAAAAAGTAGAAAGGGAGCAGAAGATGCTATTACTGACTAGCTGATGAAAAGCCTGATCCTGTAAATCATAGCTCCAGTTAGCCCTTATTCATTGGAGTGAGCCCTGCGCACTGCAGTGATCCTGGGACTTCTGATTAAGGCTATTTTTGCATTTCAGCTTTGTAGGATCCAAGTGGTATCTAAACTGCTTATGGCAACTCCTAGGACATATACAAAAAGCACAAGGAGTGGTCAGGGGGAGGATGCTAACCAGTTATCACCCACTTTTAGCTATATACAGCACTCCAATCCCCCAATCAGTCCTTCACAATGGCACTGAATTCAAAAGACATCTAGGTAAAAACTCCCTAAAAAGCACCTAGTAAAACAAGTTTCACAACAAACTCATTTTCTTTCATTTCCTAATCTAGAATATTAGGATCAAATATAACTGAGAGCTTCCTTTGACTTTGAAACACTGCTCTGGCTTTGTTTCTAAACAACTTTGTCTGTGCTATGTAGTTAGTGTTCAGCACCAGTAAGTTTGCAAGAATCCAAGACAATTCAAATTGATAGATGCTTTTAGAAACCTCATTATATTTATATATGTACTTTTAGATCTAATTGCAAGTTAAAGACTGGAACCAGGCAGGCCTAAAGGTTAATGCCTCCTGCCCCTGGACCCATTAACCAAAGGCATTTTGCAGAGTTAACTACAAAATAGGTGCAAAGTGGAGCAAAAGGGATTAGCAAAAGCTCAGCTGAGGCAGAATCCTCCCTCCCAAACTGCAGGCATGTTCCAAGATGCCCAGGCAAGGAAAGGCACTTTCCAGCTCTCCTGGAGAGCAACCTGACCATAACTGAATGTACTTGTAGAAATGACACCAGGCAATAAGAAAAAGAGAGGAAAAGAGGGGAAAAGTGGGTTCCACTGCCCCAACTCTGAGCCCATGAGACACTGTCTCTTTGGAAGACTGCAGGGACGGATGGTTCAGCCACACAGCAAGAGGAGCTCCATAAGGAAAAGCCAGGGAGGCCTCCACCAGCAAGACTCATGGACGAATCTGATGTTGTTTGCTCCAAAACAGAGCAGAAAGGCCACAGAAGATGGTTTTGTCTTTAAACCGACGAAGATGCAGCAGATCTTAGAAGTGGCCAAAAGATGGCAGCAACAGGACCGGGAAGCCTCCTGACTAACCAGGCTGTGCACAAGATGCCCACCAAGGCTCAGGTTAAATGCATTTCCTTCCCTCTCTGCTCTAATTCCAGATCCACTTGTGTTACCAGCTGGAGTCTGCATTACCTGCAGCCTTTAGAGATCCATCCTTGCATACAGTAAATGAAAAGTGTTGGTGCTTGCTGAGGAACTGGCCCATTTCTCCTGACTGTCTAGGAAAGAAAAAGTGTTGCACAATTATTAATTTAGAACAAAAATATTAAATGGCTTGAGGGTCAAATCACTGTCTTAGTACCAAAAGTAAAGTGCACTGCAACTGGAGGCCACTGCACCAGAGTTGAGAAATGCCATTAGAGAGGCTTCCAAGTAGCACTATAAAAACCAGCACTACAAACTAAGGTTAAGGCAATACAAGTTGTGTCCTACTAGACAGTTTAGTGGAGAGTTTTCTGTCTCAGGCTTTCATTATTGCTTTGTTTCCTCTGTACTGAAGTCCTTTGCCACTGGGGAAGACAGCGCTGGCAGAATTGGCAGGTTGAGTTTGTCACTTAAAATGCAGGACTGGCAAAACAGTCCCTGTGAAGAGCTTTTGCATGTCCAAGTGAAGGGATGCTCTCTCGACAGACTGTACAACTGGCAAGGAGTTTAAAAAGACAACAAACTCTTCCTCCTGAAGCAGCAAAACGTGCTTGTAGCAGAGATGATACAAACATTCAATGATGTAGAAAAAATCCTTAGTAACAACCAGGGTGTGTAACAAAACGGGGTCCTGAAGTCTTCTCCAAGAGTTGATAGCCCTCAAGTTTTCATTAAAAAAAAGGAAGTAGTTCTTGTGTGGGTCTAAACCCAAAGTACAGGAGCAGAGTTCCATGGCTCAGAAGTTGTCCCAGGTAATGATTTATTACTTTCCTGCTTTCATGTAGGATGGTATCGCTCCTCGGGCTGTCAGACCTTCAAATCGCTTGTAGGTGTAGTTGATAAAAACCCAGTCCTTGTTCTTGTAGTCAGTCTCTGGATGGTTGCTGGTGGCCACTGGTAAGACACAGAAAAAGACAAAGTTACCCTCTGAAGACTGCAGAGTTTAGTTTCATACAGAACACTGGATGTAAAGTAGGGCAGAGTGCCTCTAAAAGAAGAAATAACCATAAGTCTGGGCATTCCATGTGCCAGTCCTCAACCCCAATCAGAAACTGCTGTGACATGTTCTTTAAACATACAGAGCAAACATGTGACTATGCTCTGACACGTAAATACAAAGATCCTTTAGAGATTTACACCAAAACCTCTCCTCTCCTGTCCCACCCTATCCCTACACTAAGCATTAGACAGACTAGCAAGAATTAGGCAGTCCCAAAGGACACCACAGGGTCCTGCTGAGACCTGCGCTCTGTTGCCTCTTAGAGATACCCTCAGATGCTCCTGCATCATTTACAAGCGTGCATCCCATCTCCCAAAACCCATATTGCAGCTTGCACACCCCTGCACCACGAGACCCCCAAGCTAACAAAGTGATCACAATAGAAGAAGCCAGTATCTAGTAAGATCTTTTCTCTGATTAACAGGAAATTATTCTGCTGGAGAAGAAGGATTCTTTACATGCAGAATCAAAGCATTTACCTGTTGGTTTAAGGATATCAGATTCTGGAAATTCATCAAAGTTTGAGGTATCATCAATGCTTTTAATTTCTATGGAAATCACAGCAGGTCTCTCTCTGCCAAGAAGAGCAGATTCAGCAATGAGATCTCAAAGGCAAAAGAAAACAGGATTCAGCCACTTCCCATTTCTTAACAGAATCAAAGACAGAAGGTACCTAAACCTTGACAAGCTTCAGACAGGGACCAAAATACACTCACCCACACCTGGATATGATAAATCCCAACCAAGCTGCTCCCTTCTGTTGAAGGGGACTGGCTTTAAGCAGCCCATAGAGCAGAGCAGCTTGCTTTGCTGCAAAGCATCTTACCTGATATGCTCCCAATCAACCCCTTCAAAGAATGGGTTACTCTTTATTTCCTCCACACCAGATGCACCAATTCTGTGCTCCCATTCACAGCAAAATCTGGGACGGAAGGAAGAATGACAATGAAGGAAGAATGAAAACGAAAGCATTCCATCCCAAAATGGAACAGCTTTCTGAGCTGGTACTACTATGGTTTCTTAACATACAAATGGAGAAGATTAAGAACTCCCACAGCAAAACCAACACACAAAGTTATGTTTAGGAATGTTGCGTCAAAGGCTACAATTAAGATGTGGTATTCTTTCCCAAAAGGATAATGTGCCCTTTCTATTTCAGGACCAGTGTAGAGCAGAACATATAAAGCCTAAAGAGCTAGACATTTATATTTCTGTCCTGAGAATAGAGAAGTGATTGAGTATATAAATGGAAAAGCAGGAGTCAGCATGCACTGGGATACATTTGTATGCTCCAGTGCTTACAATGGCAAAATCATTGCTAGTGTAAGCAGCTACCAGGAAGATTTAAGTTGCTTCCACAAGAAGCTCACAGACAAAATAAAGAGCAGAAACATCTGTATTTTGCCAGAATAGCAGCACTTACATGGGAGCTGCTTTTCAGCACAGTTTAGGCAGGGAACCACTAAATGACCTCTGGAAGACAAGTGTATTTGACGAGGGAGTTCAGCATTTGATGCATGTGTGTAACAGTATGTAGCATCAGGGGGTTTTCATGTGAAGCAAGCCATGAGAGGCATATAATACAGCTGACAAGACAAGAAAGTACTATGTTAACTGGCAAACCACATGGCTGGCACCTTAAAATAAGATCCTTGGCTTTATCAGATATTGGAACTTCTGGAGGAAATGTCAGAGTCTCTTTCCAATTCATGACTTTCTTATATGTTTCTTGAGGAGTCTCAGAACAGAATGGCGGATAACCTGGAAAGAAAGAAAAATCCAACCTTGACCAAAGCAAAACCAGCTCCTGTTGTTACTGAAGTCAGAACACATCTCACAAACCACCTAAGAGTGGATGCTTTGAGCTGCTGAGCCCAAGCACACAGATACAGCCGATGCCCTACACAATTCCTGCTTAAGACCTGTGCAGTGCCTCTCTTACCAATCAGCATCTCGTACATGATGACCCCAAGCGACCACCAGTCACAAAGCTTGTTGTAGCCAGTCTGCATGAAAACTTCAGGAGCAATGTAATCTGGAGTTCCCACAGTAGAGAAAGCCTGGAACAAATACAGTCAGTCAGGCATCGTCAGAGAAAACTGCCTGATATGGATGTGGGAACTTAAGCAACAGTGGCTGTTTTGAGGAAGACACCAGATTGCCTCCAAAATTCTTTAGAAAAGTCATTTAAAGCATTTATTTCAAGATATGTAAAGACAGAAATCAACATGTTCATGTGAAGGAGTCTTAAAATACCATCGGGGAAGGGTACCATTGTTAATATACATCTTGGAATGGGTCATCATTGTAGCACCTCTGCTCTGGAGCCAGGCTGAGAGAGCTGGGCTGGGTCAGCCTGGAAAAGAGAAGCCTCCTTAAGGGGAGACCTTAGAGCAGCTCCAGTGCCTAAAGGGGCTCCAGGAAACCTGGAGAGGGGCTTTGGACAACGGCCTGGAGGGACAGGACAAGGGGAATGGCTTGAACCTGCCAGAGGGGAAACTGAGATGAGCTCTGGGGCAGAAGCTCTTCCCTGTGAGGGTGCTGAGGCGCTGGCACAGGGTGCCCAGAGAAGCTGTGGCTGCCCCATCCCTGGCAGTGTTCAAGGCCAGGCTGGACACAGGGGCTTGGAGTAACCTGCTCTAGTGGAAGGTGTCCCTGCCCGGGGCAGGGGTTGGAGCTGGAGGAGCTTTAAGGTCACTTCCAACACAGATCAGGCTGGGATTCTATGATTCTAAGAACTGTTTTAGCTGGGAGGCATCATCTATCAGTGTAAATAATGATGACAGTGTTACACAACATGGTTTAATGTGAGGTGTCCCTGCCCATGGCGGGGGGTTGGAACTAGATGATCTCAAGGTCCTTTACAACCCTAACTACTCTGTGATTTTATCTCAGGCACATATGTCACCAGCTGTTCAGCAGATGGATAAAGGACAAGCTAGAGTCATTCCTCTTTTTAAAGGAGAAAACATGAATCTTTATTTCAGCATTGGTCAGAGCTCTGGATTAATGCCTGTCATTGAAATATAGGCTATTTGAATGCAACAGCTCAGCAGAGAACACTCCCAAGCAGGTGAAATGTACTTACCAACTGCCGTCTATTTCTCTTCCAAGTCTCTGCTTTCCTTTTGGAATTCATGTTCTGGAAAGCTAAAGGAGATCAGAATGTATGTGATTGAATCCTACTGGTCACCCACTACACACTTTTACCACCAAACCATTACACTAAAGATCTTTACAACAAAAAAAGGCAGCCAGGGCCTTACCCAGGTCAATACCCTAAACCTACCAGCAAGTTCCAAACCTGTGTAATAGTAAAATTTTATCAAGCTTTTCATTAACAGCCCATGATCAAAGTTATTCCTCTTGAGAAAATTACTGACTATTCAAAGAGACTTTGTGCTCACTTATTCATTGAAATATCACTTGAAATACAGCTACCATCTACCAAGCCACACAGTTTTTTCACTCAAGGTTTATCACACATATGAAGAAGGGCTACAGCAGAGTCTATTTCAAAGACAACCTTCTGGACATGAAGATGGTTTTGTTTTAAAGGAACTGAAATTTCTATCAGAAAATCAAAATTACACCTCAAGATGCAACCCTGGTCATTAGACCCCTCACTGCACCCTTAGATGCAGATGGTGAGATGAGCTGTCAGTACACAGAATGCCTTCTGAAGCCAGAACACTTACTGAAGTCACTGGGAAGACTGTGGTTCAAGTTTCTGTAGAACTCTGTTCTGTGGGCTTTCTTTAGGCCAGTACATAGACCAAAATCTGAGAGTTTCACGTGGCCCTAAAACCAAAAAACACACCAAAAAAAGAAAACACAAAAATAATGAGACACAAGCACATAATATAAATACATATAAATAAACTTTTCTTCTTCTTCCCCTCCATTTATTTTGTATAATAAATAGATGCACTCTTTTGCATTGCTGGTTTTAGCCTAGGACTGGATGTGTACATAGAGCACAGTAGCTATTTACTTCAAGAAACCTCTGCTCCTGCAAGCTCTTGACCCCTTCAAAGTGACAGCAAGTATCTCCAGAAGCAGGCAAGTCCCTGGGTTGTGCATTGACCCCAGTAGATTAACACCTTAAACTCAGTGATTGGATCTTAGTGCAAAACACACGACCACACCAAAGAGGAGCAATTTTTAGATGCAGACCTAAAATATAGATCCTTTTCAAAACCCTACCTTTACCTACATCTAGATGTAGACATATGGAATTACATCAGTAATTCCAACAGTGCATTACTTGGCTAGTGGTAAAGTATTTACTGTTGGCGACCTTCTTCCAAGCAAGCTAAATGTAAAGCAAACTTGTAGTGAGCAAGAGGAGGATACTGAAATGACTACGCTTTCTGCACACTGCCTGCAAATGCCATCTGGAGGCACTCAGGTAACCTGGCCAGCCTCAGAAATACACCCTGATCTGAGGGAGATAATATCTCTGTTCTCAGCCATGCTGATAGAACAGCTACGTCCTTCACACTTGATACGATCATCCACCCAAGAGTTGGCAAGTGTGAGCATAACAGATGTGAGACCAAAAGGAAACATCTTTGACTCAAAGGGGAGAACTGAAACTGTGTGCTTTATATTGTAGCTGAAATAACCAAAAATAGCTCCAACAACTGTAAGAAGAGAGCTAAAAATCAAGGTGTAAATACAGCTAGAGGTGGAGGAGAGGTCTACCTTGGCTTGGTTTGTCTTTTTCCCCCCAGCAGATATGCCTTCAAAAGCTGGAAGGAACAGGGCTCAGAAAGAAGCACCATCTTCTTTCACAATTGTTAACACCAGTTCAGGTCAATATCCAAAATGACAAAACCTATACACTACCATCCTGCCCATGGTTAGTACATACCTTGCTATCCAGAAGAAGGTTGTCTGGCTTTATGTCCCGATGGATAAAACCCAGCTGATGAATAGAATCAATGGCCAGCACAGTCTCAGCTATATAGAACTGGGTCTCTTCTTCTGTTAGAGTGTCTTTTTTCATCAACAGCGTCATCATGTCACCTAGAAGCCACCCCACAAACAGGAAAAGTGAACACAGAAACTCCACTCTTACTAATACTGAAGACATCTACAGAGAAAAGAACTAAGGTATTTAAAACCTTAGAAAATCCAAACTGGTTTCATACAAAATAATAGAGTTCCCCGGCACCTCTGTGACAAACTTTGGTGTTCTCCCATTTCCAGGCTGGAAAAGACCTTTAAGTTCATCCAGTCCAACCCTTCTCCAGCACTGCCAAGGCCACCACTAACCCCTGGCACTGAGGCCTCGGCTACACGGGCTGTGAACACTTGCAGGGACGGTGACTCCAGCCCTGCCCTGGGCAGCCTGTTCCAATGCCTGAGCACCCTCTGGGCAAGGAATTGTTCCTCAGCTCCAGCTAAACCTGCCCTGGGGCAGCTTGAGGCCGTTTCCTCTTGTCCCATCCCTTGTTCCTTGGGAGCAGAGACCAGCCCCCTCCTGGCTCCATCCTCCTGTCAGGCAGTTGCAGAGAGCGATCAGGTCCCCCCTGAGCCTTCTCTTCTCCACACTAAACCCCCCAGGTCCCTCAGCCCTTCCCCATCACACTTGTGCTCCAGGCCCTGCACCAGCTCTGGTGCCCTTCTCTGGCCCCGCTCCAGCACCTCAATGTCTCTCTTGTATCACTATATGTGGAAAGGCTTCTATCGTAGCTGCCTTAAACTTACCAACTCAGCCAAATAGCATAAAGATGAAACAGCAGTACAGAAGCATCCCTGAAACAAGAGTCAGCTTTAGGCTGCTCTCCTCATTACACACCTGAATCACAGATTAAAATAGATGCTTTCAGCTACAGAGCTGTTACAGAAAACAGATTGCATCTGTGCAGCTCAGAAAGCATTCCTGTGCTTTCATTAGTCTCCTATTAGAGGCTTTCCGTATAAGTAACTTCTTGAGTTACAGTAGCATTGACAATGAACGACAAACATCATCATCATCCTCTGAAAAAGGACCATAAAAGCTATTTCTGCTGCAAGGCAGCTAAAAGCAAAAGGTTGGAAAATCAAAACCTGGTTGTGTCATGGTTCTATCCATAGCGAGCGTGCAGGAAGGTTAAGAACTCACAGAGTATTAAGGCCAATTTCAGTGATCTCCAGCTAGAAGACACAAGCCTGAGCCAAAGACCTCAGGCCCCCAACTCCTAAAAGCAGAAAGCTTTACAATGACTTGTTTCCTCACAAAGTAACACCCCTGCATGGTAACCACATATGCTCTAGTCCCAGACTACATTTGTTATTAACAGATTAGAAACCCCCAAATGAAAGGAAAGCAGCTTGTGGCTTCCAGGCAGTTACCTCCAGGCAGGAACTCCATGATAAGGTAGAGGTTTAGCTTGTCCTGGAAACTATAGAACATTTTCACAACCCACAGACTGTCAGCCTCCACCAGAATGTCCCGCTCTGCACGAATATGGCCAACCTGGAGATACACATATGGGTTTGATTAATCACAAACCTTTGTTTTATTACATATTAGTCTATGAAATAAATCATATAATAGTTTGGAAGTGACCTTAAAGCTCCTCCAGCTCCAACCCCTGCCACGGGCAGGGACACCTTCCACTAGAGCAGGTTACTCCAAGCCCCTGTGTCCAGCCTGGCCTTGAACACTGCCAGGGATGGGGCAGCCACAGCTCCTCTGGGCACCCTGTGCCAGCGCCTCAGCACCCTCACAGGGAACAGCTTCTGCCCAAGAGCTCATCTCAATCTCCCCTCTGGCAGGTTAAAGCCATTCCCCTTGTCCTGTCCCTCCATCCCTTGTCCAAAGCCCCTCTCCAGGTTTCCTGGAGCCCCTTTAGGCACTGGAACTGTTCTAAGGTCTCCCCTTAAGGAGCCTTCTCTGCCCAGAAGTACTAGCAGAGGAAAGCCTTAAAAATACTAACAGTGCTACATTATGTCACTCCGAGTTAGAATTCCAGCAACCATATCACTTTGATGTTTCTATCCAATTCCATAAATCATAAATGCAGTAACACACCCATCTTGGAGTCTATACTGAATCATTTGCATGTGTGTATGTGTAACACATTGTCATAAAACGAGGAGGAGGAACATGTATCAGACACATAGAACTGTCCATCTCTTTCACTGGAGAAAGACAAACCTAGTCCTTTGTCTTTCCTTGGGTTTCAAGCAGAAAGTGTGCTCAGCCCCACTTCACTTCAGACTGAAGAACCTCTTGGAAAAGAGGTCACAACTGCAATTTCCATTACAACTAAGCAAGGCATTAGACATCACTGCTCCATAAGAAAGGGGAAAAAACCCACAATACCATCTTTTAGCTAATAAACCTAAACCACAGATGCCTGTTACCTCTCTCCACACATCACAGTGACCTCCCAAAGTCATGCGAAACACGATGGCAGCGCTGCTGCTCAAGGTGGCCACTCACCTGCTCTTTCTCAAGCATATCAGCTTTCCGTAGTATCTTCATTGCATAAACGTGCCCCGTGTCCTTCTTCTGGACAAGCCGCACCTGGAAACATGCAAGAGGTTGAATCAGACACAGCATTGTCACCAGAGCTCTGGACAAATTTGGGTATCAAGCCCTTGGCTTTCAGTTAATGAAATCATATCAGGTAACAGCCAAAATCCATTAACACACTGCACAGTAATGGCAAACAAGTGTAAGAGATGAAATCTCTTTAACAGAGATGACACATTGAGCAATTGGACACCTACAGCAGATGGTCCAAAGCCTCTTTCACTGAAGAAGGCCACCAGAAGATGCTACTGCAGGTGGTTCTCCAGCCCTCCCCATCTCCAAGGCCAGCCCAGGAGGCCACAGTGTAGGTAAATTGCCAAGCCTGTATTTCGCTTACCTACCAAGTCCTTCTTAACAGCATTCAAGTTCCTTTAAAGCACATACTGGTTTTAAAACAGCATTTATCAAGCATAAAGACAGATGCACATGACTGCTAAGCTAAAAATCAATCTGTGGTTGTTACATTTATCTTCCATTTGCAAGTCTTTAACAAATACCAGTGTCATTCAGAAATAAGGTTAGTCATCTTTTCTGGACTCACCTCTCCAAATGCTCCTCTGCCTATGACTTTTAAAGACTCAAAGTCTTCCAAGCCAAGCCTTGTCCTCTTTAAGCGAAGAAACTCTGTTTCCTTTTGTGCATGTGCTGATCTCCTGATTCTTTTCTGGAGTTTAGGAAAAGAACAAACCACAGTGAGAACTCTGCAGGTGGGCTCCATAGAGGTGACAGAGATCCCAAGATCCCAGATCTCCAGTTATGAAAGAAAATCACTTGTATTTAACCATTAAGATAGTTTTCCCATATTCATTACCTCTTCATCTTTTAAGCCTTCTTCTTCCATCATTTGTTCTAGCTTCTTTTGTCTAGAGACAAGTTAGAAAGACATTGTTGTTTCTTGCATCACATTCACATATCCAACACGTCTGGTCTATGCTTGCTGGGAAAGCAAATGCCAGCAAGTACCAAGTGTAAAAGATATATAAGGGAGACTTAAACATGAGATTAATCTTGAAGAATCTTTACCATCCCAGCCTTGTCCTCTCTAATTTTGACAATCTAAACCCACCTCAAGTTTCACAGTTTATTCAAGTATGTATTTTCATTGTATACGAACGTAGATCAAGATCTGGGTTCAATTCCTGTCTCTCTTTGACAGCTGGGCAAGTCACTTAAGGCCAGAGCCATAATAAATCTTTAAACACCAAAAAGTCTCACTTATTCCAGGGAGAATTGGCTATTTAAACACATACGCGGGTCTGCAATTTCTCTGCATCTCAAACTCATCAGATGCAAAATGAGACGTTAGTTTGTATTTCGTAAGAGAAAAGCAGGACATTTGGGAAGAGTGAACATGTCTGTGCACATTGTGCCCCTTAAAGAATCAGGAATATTTACAGCCTTAATACAAAGTGATTATTTGGCAGAAAAGAAGAAAAGGAAGCAAGCCTTCAGAGAGAGGAATGGATTCAGGGGACATTTGTAACCATCACCCCCTGGGAACTTCTTCCCAACAGCAATCATATTAATAACTGGCTGAACTGGGACTGCTGTTTGGTTTCTTTTCCCTCTCCATGTGTGTTTTATTGGTATAACATTACAAATGTACTCAAAAATTCCTTCTCTTTATGCAAGTCATTCTTTGCAAGAAGATCCTCTTCCTGTCTCCTGTGCCACCACGCAGCTGCTGCAATGTGATAATATTTGGGGTTATCACATCCACAATCAGGCCCATTTAAATGGCTCTGGTCTTCTTTAAGCACCCAGAGAGCTCAGTCATTCCACACTCAAAACAGCAACTCCAGAAGCAAAAGACAACTGAACTAAAGCAGAATTAAATAGCTCAGTGTGACTGACTGATGCTGAAATGCCCCCAAATATCCTTAAAAGGTCCTATCTGCACTTCAGCATGGATTTTGTCAGCACCACTTCAAACTCCCACTAAACATCCACAGACACAACTATTGCTAAAAACTCCCAAGTAACTTAAAGTCACAGAATCATAATATGGTTTGGGTTGGAAAGGACCTTAAATCATCTAGTTCCAACCCCCTGCCATGGGCAAGGACACCACACACTACACCACATCACCCAAGACTGCGAGCAGTCTGGTCTTGAACACTGCCGGGAATGGAGCATTCACAAACTCTTTGGGCAACCTGTGCCAGCGCCTCAGCACCCCCACAGTAAAGAACTTCTGCCTAACAGCTAACCTGAACTTCCCCTGTTTCAGTTTAAACCCATCACCCCTTGTCCTCTCACTATAGTCCCTAATGAGGAGTCCCTCTCCAGCATCTTTGTAGCCCCCTTCAGACACTGGAAGCTGCTCTGAGGTCTCCACACAGCTTCTCTTCTCCAGGCTGAACAGCCCCAACTTTCTCAGCCTGTCCTCCAGTATGTTTGTTCAAAGTCTTGATCCTAAACAGAGAATACCCTGATGGTGAGTTTTTGGGAGTTGACAATAGAGCTCATAATAAAAAGCAGGAAAGAGCTTTGCAAAAAGAAAGAAAGGAATTAAATCAGTGATGTTTGCTGTTTGGATTAGACCTCAATCTCTCCTTACTAATTCAAAGTTTTGAAGAAAATATCTATGCAAGTTAGTATTTATTGCTAAATTGCTTCCTCATCTCTGCCGTTATTGTAGTTTGCAGGCATTCCTCTTGGATCTAGCCAGGCCTTTGGCAGCAAGTCAGCAAGTGAATGAACACTAAACCTTCTTCAAAATTCTGATTACAGACTACACAGCAAGTATCGGAAGTCCCAGTGCTACAACTGGAGGGTATTCAGCAAATTAGAGGGTTCCAGCCAAAGGAAAGTAGAAGTAACGCTTCTCAGTTAAATCACGTGCTATACTTGACTGATATATTTAAAGACATCACAGACTGGTTTGGGTTAAAGGGAGCTTAAAGCTCCTCCACTTCCAACCCCCTGCCACAGGCAGGGGCACCTTCCACTAGAGCAGGTTGCTCCAAGCCCCTGTGTCCAACCTGGCCTTGAACACTGCCAGGGATGGGGCAGCCACAGCTTCTCTGGGCACCCTGTGCCAGCGCCTCAGCACCCTCCCAGGGAAGAGCTTCTGCCTCAGAGCTCATCTCAATCTCCCCTCTGGCAGGTTAAAGCCATTCCCCTTGGCCTGTCCCTCCATCCCTTGTCCAAAGCCCCTCTCCAGGTTTCCTGGAGCCCCTTTAGGCACTGGAGCTGCTCTAAGGTGTCCCCTTCAGGAGCCTTCTCTTCTCCAGCCGCCCCAGCCCAGCTCTCTCAGCCTGGCTCCAGAGCAGAGCTGCTCCAGCCCTCGCAGCAGCTCCGGGGCCTCCTCTGGCCTCGCTCCAGCAGCTCCACGTCCCTCTTGTGCAGTTGCCCCAGAGCTGGATCAGGGCTGCAGGGGGGGTTCTCCCCAGAGCACAGCAGAGGGGCAGGATCCCCTCCCTCAACCTGCTGCTCACATTCTGGGGCCATACATTCAGTCAAGTCACAGACACATCAGCATTTAGTCCTTACAGCAATCCCTCTGTAAAAGATTAACTTCCTAGATCGGCCACCTTGATGACACATTATAATCCAGACTGAATGTGATGCTCTAGATTGAGCTTTAAATGCTACAACTAGGGACATAAAATGGGAAGAGGCAGCAGAACAGGGGCAAGATAAACACTTGTGAACACTGGCTTTACTTCAGAGTTGTACTTGAATGATCCCAAGCACATCCTAAAGTTAGTTTCTACTTAGTCATATCATCCAAAATATGGGTTTCTAAATTGCTAAGTGCCACATCGCTTTTGCACGTGCATGTTTCAGGAGAAATTCAAACAGCTCCAGCCTAAATTCCCATGGGACACAGAGACCCAGCAGCACCAGATACTCACACCAATCCCATCCAGGTGCCCAGGCACACGCTCAGCAAAAAAAAAAAACCCTATTTTTGCTTTGACTCCAGAAATCTAAATGCAGTTGATGTGTATTTTTGGCTCTGAACCAGTTTGGAAAGGAAGATTTTTACCTCATCTCTCGCTCTTCGTGCTGCGCAATGAGGTTGCTGTAGAAGTTTTCCAACGTCACCTTTGTCATTGTAACTCGCTCCTTGGTGTGGTTACTCATGGAGGAGCACGGTGTGGAGCCCGTCATTGCCATGGCTGTTACGAAAGGAAAAGGGAGGAAACATTTAACGTTAGAAATAACAACCTTCCAAGAAGAGCTGCAATCGATGAAGTGATGCTGAATCATAGAGCTGAGGTTCTACCAAGGCCAACAGCTGCCCGAGGTACGACAAAGCTGGGGAAGGGCTTACAAAACACAAGTCAAACTTCCTGTTTTGAACATTTTTGATCTGAAAATAAGAGGGAAGGAAACTTAAGAAACACGATGCCTCAAAAACCACAATTTCAGGCAGTGCTGCAAGTGTTTGTTTCTCCCAATACATTCTATATTTAATAAATGTTTGAAATCCAGAAACATCACTCTGAAGCATCTCATCCAGAAGTTTCTCTCTCTAGAACTCTGGCAGAAACAACCCCAGCAGTTCCCTGGTGTCCCTTCTGCTGGGAATCTATCAAATCCTGAAAGGCAGCCCAAAACCAGAGCAACTGAGGGAGGAAAGAAAAAGGCATTTAGTTGCTTTTAAGCATTCTTTCCTTTACTAGATGCTTTCACAAATATAAAATCCAGAGGACCCCAGCTTTGAGCAAGCTGTAGTTAAAAAACACCCCAGTGTAAATATCCTACATGATTTCTCAAGAGAATTTAGTATGTAAGTACCCTATTAGGCTGCTTCCAACCAGTAGCACCGTTCCAGGGCATATTTGACAACACTCTGTAAAACACATTAAAACGCAAATATTTCAAGTGCCAAAATACCTCTTGGTCCAGTTCTGGTCATAACTCATGGTCATGTAACCAAGTTCTGAAACAGTCACTCCAAGTTGCTCTGACCAACACAGGTCAGACTCAACCACACTTCCCAGTTTCACAATGCCAGGTGCTGGCACCGTGCTGGGATTTAATTCTTTCCTGTTCATTTCTTTTGCAGCTCTTTCCAAAGCATCACTTCTGGCCTTTGGAATCACATCCTCAACCGACACCAGCTCTTTTGTTCACCGCACTTAAAGGTAATAACCCCCAGCTGGATGGTTTGGGGATGGACTTATGTGTTTGTGGAGGAGCAGCTCTGAAGGACCCCACACAAGTGGCAGGTCTCCGTGCAGGAGACGGTGTAGGAGTAGGTGCTAAAGCCCTCTCTCTGGTTTGCACCTCCTAGAGAACAGTGGGAAAATCACCGGCCACAAGCAGGTTACGAGGGGGTGCACATAAGAAAGGGGAAGGGGAAGAAAAGCATCAGCAGCGCTGGGCGGCAGCGGAGCCAAACCACCGGTGGGTGCTCCCCCTTCCCACGGCACCGGCGCTCCGAGCTCACCGACACCGATGGGGCGGTGGCGGGCAGGA
>NW_009930759.1:0-2266 GCF_000696875.1 Nestor notabilis
CCTCCGGGAAAGGCAGAGGGAAAAGCATCGCGGGGTGCAGCCAGTCCCTTGCAGACAAAGCGCTCCCCCCTTCCCTTCCCTTCATGGAGGGGGGAAACAGCGATTAAAAGCAGCTTCAGGAGGCAAAAAAAGGGGGAAAAATAGTTTTTGCCTATCTCCGAGGTGGAGATACAGGCTGGACAAAGGTGGTTGGGTTCTCGCGTACCGTGTTCTGATTTCTCATGCCAAACAGGTAACAGAAAATAAAGGCAATGCAGAATAAGTTTCTCCCTTTGGAATTAGAGGACGTGCAGAATAATGTACAAATTCAGAAGTAAAAGGCGTTGCTGGCTTTTTTTTTTTTTCCATAGAGGTAAAATAGTCAATGAAATTACAATGTCAATAAAAAAGCTAAAATCAAAATCAAACAAGCAACCTTTTCCAGTGCAATAACTATTAAACAACGGGAACCTTCAAACACATCCTAAGCTCTTAAATCCCCAAATGTTACACCATTTTTGGTGCATTGTGTTTTAAGTTCAAGCATTTGCATTCAAATATCAAACAGTAATTCAGTGCCATAACAAGGTACAGTAACTCCATTATAAATTGCCTTTGCAGAACAGAGATAAGAAATACAGTTCCAACCATAATTCATTTTACAGCAATATAAAAATCTAATAAAGAAAAACAGCAGCAGGAAAACAGTTTGAACATTTCTGATTTGCCGTTTACATAGAACGTTGGGTGGAAAAGCAGGAAAGGTTGAAGCTTAGAGAAGGACTGAAACAAAACTTCAGCATTCACTCAGTGTTTCTTTTCAGCAGTTTCCAACCATTAGTACATGCAACCATTTTATTTCTGCAGTTTATTTCGGACCTATCGATCCATAAAATCCAACCCGGCTCCTGCCTTTTTTGACTTTTATTTCTTTTTTTCCCCTTTTTTTCTTTTTTTTTTTTCTTTTTTTTTCGTGTGTGTGTCCATAGAGCACATTTCTAAGATTAATCGTTCAGTTTTAAACTTGGAAGCACGAGGCATGCTGGGATTTCAGCTGAGGTCAAGCACCAATGTACCGAGCTGTTACTGTTACGCTCTCAGGGTACTCTGTGTTGCTCTCAAGAAGGAGGTGGGGGAAGCAAAAAAGAGGAGAGAGATGCTCTATGCAGTGGCCTGCAGGCAAGGCAAATCTCTCTCCGTATGAAAACAGAGGCATGTATATTAATATACCTACATATGTAAATAAATATACATATCTAGGGTTTTATTTACCTACATACATATTCATACACACGTATCATCCATATGTGTAGCTACACACACACCTCAATAGCTGTATTTCCGTGCATCCGTATCGCGTATATCTTATCTACACACGCATATATAATAATCACTATATGTGTACACACATACACCCCCATATCTGTATCAGCTGTAAAATTATCGCTTGACTATACACACACACACACAAAATCTCTGTCATGCAAACGCTAGTTTGAATTTGAGATGAGATTTTTACAGTAAATGGCCACAACCACCGCCCTACCATTAGCCGATCAGCCCTAAGGAGGAGAGATACACTTCTTTTTTCCCTTAAAAGGTCTACTAAACACTATTATATGTGTGTGTATAGGTCTACATATACACACACGCGCGCACACACATAGACATATATATAGTGAGAGAGGATATATTTATAAAATAAAATAAAGATGTCAAAGCACAACTCACAGCTCCCAAGAGCCTAACCCGTGGATTTAAAAGCTAAACATCACAAGTTAGGGTCTCAGGGATTGAGAGGGGCGCAACAAACTACTCCTTGCAAAGAAAAAAAAATTAAAATTAAAACCAAAAATAAAAACCCATAACAAAACCACAGGGATCCAAAAATCAAGAGATAAAAAGGAGAAAGAGGAAAAGAAGAGCAGGCAAGTTCAATTCCTGGCTCAAGATTACAAAACAGGACACACAGGTGGAAGGAAAGAGCTTCTCTAAGGACCCTCTGTTGAGAGAATACATTCCATTTTTAATCGTTTATACAAAAAATGACAAGGCGCGGCAGGTTCCTTACAGCTTCCAACAAGGTCGCTTGCGACAAATACATGAAAAGTCTCCGCATTGGAATAACGAAGAGGAAGAGAAAGAAAAGGGAAGTTTGGGGCAGTGACGGAATTATTTTCATTGTTTCAACGAAAAGGAATGCAGAAATAAGAGCAGGAATATGCAGGCTCTCCCTCCAGCCGCCTGGCACAAAGCATGCAGCAGCATAAAGGCGCTGCCTCCCCGC
>NW_009930760.1:0-557 GCF_000696875.1 Nestor notabilis
GCCCTAGCCGAGAGTCACTCACTAGAGCTCGGTCAAACTGGGACACTCGCAGAGCATGTGGGTGCATCGGGTGCCTGTGCCCACAGAGGGGCTAAGGGCTGTCTGAGAGGGGCTCCCAAGCATGTGCCTTCCCCGCGCTGCTGTGCTCGGCTCCCATTTTGGGGGAACTGAACAACAGCAGACAGTGCATGCCCCCCTCTTTGAAGGATGCATTGACACTGAGCTCAGAAGGTATTTCAGTGCCTTGCTTCCTCTGCTGGGGAAAAACTCCCCCCAAATCCTGTGTGAAGCAAAGACCCCGTCTGGTGCCTCCCCTCTGAGCACTGGGTAAACTGAGGCACGGAGTGGGCAGTGCCCAGCCTCTTCTCCTGCAGCAAGGGCAGATGAGGAGGCTGGCAGGAAGCCCAGCTATCCCGTGTCCCAGTCCTGCATCTCCCTCTGCTTCTCCCCTCTGACCGCAGCAGGGTGAGCAACAGAGGCTTGCGACTGCTGTGTGCGCCCAGGTGTCCTACCCGCTTGCTCAGGGAAATTTCCATGGGCAGCGGAGACAGGAAGAG
>NW_009930760.1:618-3625 GCF_000696875.1 Nestor notabilis
CACTGACCAGGCTGGAGGCACCGAGCAGAGCCTGCTTTCCTCCCATGCCAGCCCAATACACCTCCAGTCAGAGCCAGTGGCTGCTGTCTGAATCCCAATTGCTGCAGATGCAGCCTCCCCTTGTCCGCGGCGCAAGCTCGGCACAGCCAGTGGAGGGGCTGATGGTGGGGGGGGAAGACTATTTTTGGCACCAGCAAAAATATCTGAGGAGGCATCTTGCAGCGTTATTCATCTGCAGGGCCAGGGCTTTTTGCATCACAACAGGATGCTTGTCGTAATCCCTGCTTGCGTGTGCGCGCATGTGTATATATATACACACCCCACAGTGTGTACACCGTACACACACAGGGACACGACGTTCATAGGGGGCTGTGCACCCTATCAGCCTCACGAATGCTGCATGGTTCTCACAGCCCCTCCATGTCACATCCTCGGCCCCAGGACCACGGCACAGCTCCCCAGTGTGTAAACTGCTGTACCAGTGCTGCCCGCACCAGCCAGGGCTCCCACCACCCTGCCCTGCATGCCGGTGGGTAGCCTGGGTGCAGGACTTGTCCTGATGCACAGTCTGCCCCAAGCTCTGTGCAGGGTGCTGGTACAGCATTTTCCCTGGGGATGCACCATGCTGGCAGAGCTGGTTCCATGGCTAAAGGGGTGGTATTTAGCCACATCCTGTGCTGACCCTTGTGCCCTGGTGACATTGGGCACCCTGGGCCAAGGACCAAGTGACACACAGGCTCTCAGGGCAAGGCTGAAGCAGGATTGAGAAGGGGACACCCAGTGGGCTGGCATCCCTCAGAGCCAGCTCCCTGACCTCAGCTGTCCCCTCTGCAGTGGTGACCTTCTGCCACGGGCAGAGGTTGCCACGGGCCCGGTTGGCACCGCAAAGGCAGGCAGGACCAGCACTGGCTGCAGGCCAGAGATGTCAGCTGCTCAGGATGGGGCTGCGGAGAGCTGCCGGCACTTTTGTGGGTGGCTTTGGCCTTCTGACCCTATGTTCACCCAGGGTGGTTAATGGGGCGGCACAGGTCTGGTCCTGCCCCCCCGCAACCTGCCCTTCCTGGGAGTCAGTATGGCATGGAGCCGGCAGGCAAAGCCACTCACTGCAGCTGCATACACCTTCCTTTGCCCTGTGGGATGGTAAACTGAGGCACGGGGGGATGGTGTGGGTAGGGACAAATGTGGGCACCCTCGCCTCCGGCTCTGGATGGTGGTTCATGTGGTGCAGAGGCAGGAGGCAGGTGGGGAAGAAGGGATGGGAGGAGGCACTGAGCCAGCCCCACCATGCCCTGGCTCTGGCGGGTGCTGCTGGCCCTGCCCATGGGGCTGGGTAATGGGGCAGAACCGATGGCAGTGCCGGGGCTACAACATGTGCTTGTTTCCGGCGCCTGGCACGACCTCAGGCGCCCAAGTCTGTTTTACGATGGGTACATTTGCTTCCTGGCTTGGGAAACAGAGGGAAAAACCCCACAGGAGTGGAAAATAGCCCATCAAAGCAGCAAGGAAACCTAAGCCAATGTCATTGATCCATTGTCCCCACCTGCCCTAGCACTCTGTGCCAGTTGCTCACCTTCACCACCATCAGCCCTGGCTGGAAAGCCCCCGGCTGCATTTGCATACATACCACAAGGTGTGGTTTGGGAGTAGCTGCCCCACGGCCATCCCATGGGGCACCCACATTGCAGCAGTGTGTGGGCAGGGGTGGTGGGGACCCCAGCCTAAGCAGTGGTGGTGAGGGCTTCAGTGTGTGCCATGGCTGGCGGCAGCTTCTGGGTTCCCCCTTGGTGCCCCCCACCAGGGCCTGTTGTGGGAGGCAGGAATTCCCTTGGACAGCACCATTCCTCCACTCACCCAGCCCTCCAACCTGCTCCTGCATTCTGGGGTTGG
This sequence comes from Nestor notabilis, assembly GCF_000696875.1. NCBI lineage: Eukaryota > Metazoa > Chordata > Aves > Psittaciformes > Psittacidae > Nestor > Nestor notabilis. The sequence continues at coordinate 2,506 of NW_009930760.1, forward strand.
GGACCAGGGACCAGGCAGGTTGGGCAAGGGGGGTCTCACAACAGGGCAGGGTACTGCTGGTGCTGCATGTGGTGCAGCAGGCACTGGGGAACCCCTTCCACTGCCCTGGGGGCTCAGATGGGTGCTTAAAACCCAGATGAGTGCAAGGGAAAGGGAAGAGGGGAGGCAGCCCTGCCAGGAAAGGGACAGGCAGCTCCATAGGGACAGCAGGGAGGAGCTCCAGGAAAGCGGGAAAGAATCTGGAGCCCTTATCCTCCTGGTTTGGCTGGCGATGGTGGGACAGAGCCGCAGGTCAGACCCTGGGCTGGGGCAGACTGGCCTCCACCATGGGTGAATGAAGGCTGACTGGAAAGAGACAACGCGTGCAGAGCCTGACAGGATCTTGGAAGGAAACCTGAGTGGAAAACTACCAGGCTGCTCCCCTCTGCGCCCGAGCCTGGCTGCGTGTGTGATGCCAGCTCCTGGCCTGGGCCGAGGCCCTGGGGATGGTGCGGCACCAATTGATACCTGGGGCACTGAGTGCCTGCCACCATGCATGATGCTGAGCAGAGCAGCCGCTCCCATGGAGAAACTGCTGCTTCCCTGGCTGCCATGGCCCCTGCTAGGGGCTGGGGCACAGGGCCCCAGGATGGCAGCAATAGACCATTCCAGCCATCAGGCATCACCGGGTATCAGCGCAAAACCTGACCAGCAGCTGGGCACCGAGTCATTGTGCCAAAGCACCAGCCAAACCAGCCTTCCCAGCTGGGTGTTACAGCGAGGCGAGTGCCCAGCCCCACCATGTCACCCTCTCTAGCTGGGGTGAAGCAGCACAAAACCCATTTGGACTGGGATGGAGCAGAGGAAGGGGTGTGGGCACAGTCAGCTCTGTGGGGACAACCCCGCATGGTGTCCAGAGGTTTGCATGCACAGGGTGTGATTTTGCCTTCATGTGTCACCACCTGCTGTCATGCTCACATGTGGAAAGCTGCAGCTCCTGACAGCACATAGAATCATAGATGATTTGGGCTGGAAAGGATCTTGAGATCATCCAGTTCCAACCCCCTGCCATGGGCAGGGATGCCTAGACCCTGTCACCCAAGGCTCCAGCCAGCCTGGCTTTGAACACTGACAGGGATGG
>NW_009930760.1:3717-4440 GCF_000696875.1 Nestor notabilis
GGCCGGCAGGAATGGCCCACACCCCCGCAGGGGCCCCCTGCCTGCCCGCACGTGGCTGTGTCAGCAGCTCTAGCCCAGGACTGCTGTGACAGCAAGGATGGCTCTGAGGGGCAGCAGCAGCAGCAACAGAGGCACGGAGCAACGCACCAAGATCCCCAGGGAGAGCACGCAAGGTGCCCCGGGCTCCCTGCCTCAGCACTAGCAGGCATGGAGAACATACCCCACCACATCCCCATCAGGAGCCACTTACCATGGTGTTCCGTGTGGACATGTCGCAGTACCCATCATCACTCCTCTCGCAGGACTGAGCGGTGCCACGAGTGCCTGAGGGTGGCAGGGCCTGTGAGGGGCTCAGGGGGCCCATGGGGAAGCTGCCGTGGCTGTTCTTCCTCCCGTAGCTCTCCACGTAGTTGCGGACGTAGTCGGAGTGCGCAGCAGCCTGGTAGAGACCTTGCAGGGCACTGAGTTCTTGCTGTCCCTGTGCGCTGGTGTTTGCATAGGCACTGTCCGAGGCGTGCAGCCCAGAGAACTCCCGTGCCAGGTCTGAGTGGCTGATGGATTTGCGACGGCTGAGGGATGCTGTGGGGGGCAGGTAGCCTGGGGGACTGCTGGGGGCTCCCGTGAAGGCGTAGCAGGCACCCCCGTTCAGCCCAGCGCCAGGTGGCCGGGGCTGAGTGCGGATGTACGTGGGGCTCAGACGGATGCTGGAGTCGGGATACAGGG
>NW_009930760.1:4489-5483 GCF_000696875.1 Nestor notabilis
CTGCCTGTATAGGATGTGGACAAGGTGGACCCATAGGAGGTGTAGGAGCTGTAGCCGCTGGGCACCTTGCTGTAGGTGGTCTCAGCATAGCGGGATGAGTCAACGTACCGCTTCAGGGTGGAGGAGAGCTGGGACATGATGGAGGCTGGGGTTCTGCAGGCTCTCCTGGAGTCATCAACTGCAAGAGAAGAGCCCAGGGGTCAGCTCCCATGGGCCATGGGCAGCCAACGGGGCATCCAGAGCCCACCCAGTAGCTCGCTGGCTCCTGCCTCGCCTGGAGACCCTGGGGCAGGCAACAACAGGATCCCAGGGGGTGAAGGGTGCAGGGGGGCCTGTGGGGTCGAGTGTGGCCATGGCTTCTAGCGAGCCTGGTACCGCAGGGGCCATCTGGTGTGGGGTGCAGTGTGGCCATGGCTTCTAGAGAGCCTGGTACAGCAGGGCCCATCTGGCACTGCCACACATGTGCCTTCAGGCACCTTGTACCACAGAAAGGAGCGCCAGGGCACAGCCAGAAGCACCCAGCGTCCTGGCACCCACAGTCACCGGAGCCAAGGGACTGCAGTGGTCACCTCTGCCCCAGCCCTGGCATCCATCTATTCTGTGGCTGTCCCACTCTTAGAGCTGCAGAGGTGTCCCCAGTGCCTCCTCCAGATGACAGCCAGTTGCCTGGTCACAGTCATGCTGCTTAGACCCAACTCTGGCTGAGATAGGCAGGTGAGATGGACTAATCCAGCCCGCCCAGCACTTCCCCTGGTTATTCAGAGTGAGCATCAGGGCTTGGCAGGGGCTGGCATTTCCAGCTCACTAAAATACTCCCTGTTTAGCTGAAGGGGAAACTGAGGCAAGGTCAGGAAGTCAGCACAGGAGTCCTTGCCATCCATCCCTGCTCCCCACTTGCTGCCTGACACCAGGCAGTGGGTGAAGACCTTGGTGCAACCACAACCACCCAGGGACAATGGTTTGGGTATAGCCAGGGTTCCCCTCATTGCAATGC
>NW_009930760.1:5642-8638 GCF_000696875.1 Nestor notabilis
CCCCGTCTCCCTGCCCTGCTAGCCTCCCATCAGTAATTCAAGCTGATGTAACTCCTCCTATGAGGTGGCTACTGTGCCCCCACCAGCCGGGCAGAGCCAGCCTGTAGGGCTGGGTGACACCCCAGCACTCGGTCCCCATAGGGACCTGGTAGCTTCTGCCCCATGGCATTCACATAGGGCAGGAATATAGAAGGCACAGGGACAGAAGCACCCAGAGCACACGTGGAGCCAGCCCGGAGCTGGGACGGGGCAGCAGGGCAGCCAGCAGACCCCAGTGCCTGCAAACACTGTCTGGATCTGCAGGAAGGTTTGCTCTCAGCCAGCACCCGTGCTGGCAGGTTCATGGCTGGTCCCCTACCTGTTCAGGGTCGCAGGACCCCAGCCGAGCTCTGCTGTCCCTGTGTTGCTGGTGCTCAGATCCCTGGGAGCCTGGCGTCCCTTCCCTGGCAGGACAGTGGCTCATGTGGCTCCGAGAGTCTCCAGTCACCCAGGAGATGACCCTGATTCAAAGGCTTTTCCCAGCCCAACAAGGGCGGGCTCTGGCCCAGCTCCAAGCCAGGAGGTGATGGAGACGGTGCCTGGCCCAGCCCTTGCACAGCCCTGGCAGCACACAGGGTGCATCCAGGCTTGGGGATGGACACCGGATCCCCAGTAAAAGGAGCCACTGCAGCATCACTCCCTGCCTAACCCTGGGGGACCCCAGGCTCCTGCTCAGAGCCCTGGCATCCAGGGACAGTGGGACTCCCTGCCCCAGGGGAGCCAGCAGCACCTCTCTATGGGAGCCAACCTGAGCCCCCTTGGCTCCACAGACCCTGTAGGTATCAGCTGCCCAGGCACCCCTTGCCCATCTAAACCCTGGTGTGGAAATGCCCCAGGACTGCTTTTAGGAGGTGGTGTCAGAAGCGCCATCCAGCCATCTCCTGGAAAGCAGCCCAGCTTTCTGGCCAGTCAGCTGCATCCCAGCTACTGTTGTTATTGCCCAGGGAACAACCATCCCACAGAGGAGAGGAAACTATTTACGAGCAAGAGCAAGGTGGAGCCAACAGACCTGTTTGGAAATGGAGGCTGAGGGGTGAATAACCTGCTCGCAGGCAAGGACTCCACCAAACACCCAGCTCTTCCAGGCCAGGCTGCTGCCACCCTCGCCAGCACTGGGAGGACCCAGGAGTGGTTCTGCCAGCCAGGATCTGACACGCACAATGGGGACCCCAGGCAAGGGACTGGCACCCCCTACTGATGGGAGTCAGAGCACCAGAGCCCCTCGGCTTCCAAGGAGCACACACTTTGCTGTGTGCCTTACTGGGACACAGAGCAGCTTAGTACAGGGACCCTCTCTAGGCTGCCCCTGCTCCTTGTCCCCTAGCCAGCAGAGATGACCAGTGCCAGAACAGCCCCATGCAGTTGTCCCACTGTGCCATGCCACCGCTGGCAGCAGCTCTTCTCTGCTCCCAGGAGAGCCACCAGCTTGGGAGCAGGAAGGCATCAAGGCAGCGTCTTTCTGGCATTAGGACAGCTCTCCACAGGGACAGCATGTGCCCTGTGGATGTGGGGGACCTGATGGAGGGATGCGGGGCTCGGGAAGGAGAACCTGCCCCAGAGGCAGCAGTTAACCCATTGGCGTTGCGGGAAGAGAGGTCTTACCGTGGAGGAGTGCCACATCTGCTAGGACCGCCTGCGCTGCGGAGTCCCCATGTCACATCAGAGCAGACCCCAGGGATGTGGGGCAGCGGAGCATGCCAGGAACCAGAGGAGCTCACCGGGTGTGAGAACACACAGGTTCCTCCCATCGCTTCCTGGCCTGCCTGGCCCCTCCCTGCCCACAATAAAGCTGAGCTTTCCTGCTGCCTGGTGAAGCCCTGGGGCTGGCATGGCTGAGTCAGGCCTCCTGCACCCTCATCATCCTCCTGGGGTGTCAGGGGAAGCTGATGCACAGGAATGTCCGGTCTGCCTTCACGTGGCTAGCGCCAGGGACCCAGGAGCTGCGGCACCACGGAGCTCCTTGTGTTGCTGGATATGCTCCCAAGGGAAGCTCAGCCCAAAGCCGGGAGGCAGAGGAGCAGAGACACTGCTCCTTCTCCAGCCACTGTCCTCTGCCCATGGCCTGGTGGTAGCCATCCCCCTTGGTGGCTGTGGAGCCCCAGGGCAGGCTCAGCTTACGCAGCACTGGCTCCATCCAAGGTGTTACAGCACAGCTGCTCCTCGCTTACGCAGGCTTGGAGCTGTGTCCCCTGTCCCTTGAGACACAATGTCCCAGCCTGGAGGTGACACGAGAGCTCCCAGCCCTCTGCAAAAGGGAGGCAGAGGGGGATCCCTGTGTGAAGCATGTTGCCTGCTCCAGCCTGTCTGTGGTTTGGGGTGTAGGGGCTCCATGTTCACTTGACACTGCTGGAAGAGCAGGACAGCCAGAGGGGAATATGCAGATCCCTCTGGGATCTGCGTTTCCATCTAGGAAGGGTGGCCCCAGGCAGCCCTAGAGGAGAATGTGCTGCAGTGTTTGCTCCCTGCATGGAACCCAAGTTGCTGAGGGGTGATAGAAAACCAGTGCCCAACGGGACCTGCCCAAGGTCATGTGTGCAGCTTCAGCCAGCCTGGCTATTGGGCCTGAGAACCCTGGAAGCTCACACCACAGTGCTGACCAGGAGTCATCACCCTGGACCTGCTCTGTGCTGCTGACACATACCCACCTGGCTGCAGAACCTGCTACTCACCGCGCCAGGGACATCCCCCAGGCAATAAAACCCTAAACTCATGGGAAACCTTGACGCAAAGACCCAGGGCGTGTGTTGTTGCTCTGAGGTCTGTGGGTGGGAAGAAAGAATGGTCCCCGGGGAGGCTCTGCCCATGCTGGGGGACAAGGATGGTGCCGGGGAGATGGTTTTGGATCGTTCTGGCAGAGAGCTCCCAGGTTTTCGCGCCTGGGCTCTATGGAAACGCAGAGAATGCAAACCTCTCCCCCATGGCTTTACCCAGCCAAAGGGCTGAGTCTTTGATGCCAG
>NW_009930760.1:8904-9254 GCF_000696875.1 Nestor notabilis
CAATGGCCGAAGGGGGCTGAGCCACAGGGCTGTGGGGCCGCATAAAAACACCAGGGCAGAAATTCACAGCTCAGGTTACCGGCTAGATAAATATAGTGTCTTTATCTGACCTCACAGGGCGCTGAAATGCTCCTCTCGCATTCCAGCTTCGGAGAGGCTTAAAGGGGACGTGAACCCAAGAGGGCTGTTGGCCCACAGCAACGGGGTGCTGGGGGGGAAGGCGGCAGAGGTAAGGGGGACTGTTGTGGGAATGAAGAAGGATGTCTGAGGGTAAGCATGGGGAGGGGAGAAATTTAGGGAGGGGGAGGGAGATGGAGGTCCAGGCAGGAACGAGTGGATGGGGGGGGTCA
>NW_009930760.1:9363-15166 GCF_000696875.1 Nestor notabilis
ACAAAAAGCCGTGGGGTGGACAGCCCTGTAAGCCTGCGGCAAAGGCAGGAACAGGGCAGGCGGTGTGGCGGTGATACATGGGAGCACCCATTCCTCATAGCTCCATGGGGACACTGGGACACCCACCCAGCACCGCTCCCCAACGCCTGACCCACCCAGGGCGCTGTGGCCTCACGGTGCCGGCACCTGAGCGGCTGTGACTCAGTGAGCACCTGCCGAGGATAATTAGGAGGGATGTAATTACGGTGGCATTTTTGTCCCTCCTGCCTGGCTCCAGCCCTTAAACAGGGAGGGATGCGTCTGGGAGTCACTCTGGGAGGCTGCTACAGGTCACCAGTAGTGTCAGTGGGTAGTGTCAGGGCCTTGCTCCCAAACTTGAGGGTGAGCGTACCCCACGGTCCCAGGGTGGCATCCTGACCCTGGGCAGGGAGCAGTGTGTGGCTGCTCTAGAAGATGCAGGGGCCCTTGGCATCCCCACAGGTGGTGTGTGCAGGAAGGACCCTGGCATGACAGACACATCACCCCAGGGCCAGGAGCTCTAGGACATGCATACACACCCAGCCCTGCTCCCACAAACACTCCCAGCCCCTGGCAATTCCCTTCCTGGAGGATGGTTGGGGCAGGACTTATCCCGGGGTACCCAGTTGTACCTACCCTGCTTTGCCTTCCTGCCAGCACGGTGGAATCCCCTGGCCCCGAGCTCACAGTGCGGTGAGGAGGGTTGGGGTTCCAGAACGGAGGACGGGGCATAGGGACAGGGGTGGGATGATGGGATGGGGCAAAGGGCCTGGGTGCAGGGATCCATGCTCCAGGTTCATAGGAGAGGGTCACCCCAGGGAAGACAAGACTTGTCCCTGCCTGCTTCTATCCCCACTGCTGGAGGCCTGGGGGAGGCACGATGCGGGTTGCCCAGAAAGGGTGTCCCCCCAAGATGGGAGGCTGAAAGCACAGGCTGAAGCCCAGCCCTGCCATGGCCCTTGGCCCCATCGCCGCACACACGGGTGGCCGCGGCTCCAACACACAACCTAGGGTTTTATTGCGCAGACAGAGGAACACTCCTGGAGGATAAGGTGGTTTTTTTGTTGTTGTTGCTTTTCGTAGGGTTCTTTTTTCCCCCCCTTGACAGAATTTCTTTTACGACAAGCTGTGGAAACAACTACAAATGTTCACAAAAAAATGAGAGTCGAGATGCATCCGCGCTCTGCTGGCTGGTCTCTGCGCCTGCCCCAGTGCTCACCAGCAAGCCCAGGGAGCTGGGCGCAGCCAGACCTCAGCTATACACAGCCTCAGCAGCACTAGACAGCAAGCAAGCAGGCAGGGATGGGCAGGGAACGGGCACGGGGGTAGGTAGGAGGCAGCTCGCAAGGAGTGGGGAGCAGCTGCTGTGGGTTGCTCTCAGCCGTGGTGGCACAGCTCAGGCTGCACGGGTAGCTCAGCAGGGCTGGGGTTCACCCCATGGATGAGGATGCTCCTGCCTGCATCTTCCCCTGCTCCTGTGCCCTGTCCCGGGTAAGGGTATAGCAGGACCAGCCCTCCGGTCTCTCTTCCCATGGCCAGCTGGGCTGCCCTTATACCCTTTTCTGTTCTTAAATGGAGACAGGGAAACGCTGAAAGGGAGGAGAGAGAAGGGAGAGGGCGCATGGGGTCCTCCCAGTGGCATGGTGGGTCTGGAGGAAGACTGCTGAGCCTAGCTAGGGCCAGGCATTGGGATGTGACTTCCCCACCAGCCAGCCTGGATCCAGCTCTGGGTACCTGAGAGAGGGGAGTAGGGGTGAATGCGGGGCTGTGGCTAGCTCAGAGAGGCTCTGCTTGCCTCCACTGGTGCTGGCAGCAATTCTCTCGTCACAGCTAAGGGCTGGTCTCCGGGGAGAGCAAGTGGTGTCTCTGGCTTGGGCAGCCCAAAGGTACCAGATGATGTCTGGAGAAGGCCTCGCTTCCAGCTTGGCTGTAAAAGACAGATTAGGAAATGCTTGTTGCCAAAGCACGTTTGCAGTGAGCCCCCTCCCCAGGGCCCCAAAAGAGCCCTAAGGAGGCAGGGTCAGTTGATGGGTGTCTCCTAGACCTGCTCCGCTCTCTTCTCCCAGCCTGGCCAGGCTGGGGACACCGCAGCCCTGCCTCCTCCAGGGCTGTGGGCACAGCACCCAGCACAGGGACCCTTGTGCATGCTCACATCACCTCCCTCTCTTACCTGCCGATCCAACTGTCTTTCCCCAGCTGAGAACAGGCAAACCTCAAAAGCCAAAGGGATGGGAGAAGTGGGCTGTGTGGGGCTGAGGCTCCAGTGCTCCCAGCATGAGCAAACCAGCCAGCCTACCGAGCGGGGAGGTGCGATGGGAGAAGCAACACTGCCTAGCAGAGCCACCATGCTTCGGAGCAGGGCATGTGTGCGTGTGATGGTAGGTCTTGGCACTGGACGGTGGTTAGCATTAAATATACGGCTATATAGAGATAACACAGAGAGAGGTTTCACTCGTTCCAAATGGTTCAGCTTCTCTTTCCAAGGGCTGCGTTCTGGCGGGGGAGGCGGGTTTGCTGGGGTACTCGGTGTGTGCGTGTGTGCGTGCGTGTGTGCGTGCATGTGCTTTTCCTTTCACAGGGACACGAAGTCCACGGCTTGCAGGAGAGGCAGGGAAAGGAGAAGCAGCAGGAGCCACGAAGTGTTCTGGATCAAGAGGCTGAAGCCGGCGCACTTCTCCAGTTTGTCTGTGAGGACAGGGGATGGGGAGGGAGAGAAGAGCCATGATGAAATCCCTCAGGAACAGGGATAGGGTGTTATAAGGGCATTGGGACTCAGCTTCTTGCCTTTTCTCTGCCACAGAAATGCACCAAGTCTCATCCTGGCCCCCTTGCCTGCTTCCCCTCCCACCTTGTGCCCTTCAAAGCTTTTGGGGGCACAGACACCTGGGGAAGCATAACCCTGCTTGTGCCTGACTGAGGTGACAAGGGAATGGGCATCAGATCAGAGGAATAGCTCTGCAAATGAAGGACTGCTCCTGCACAACCTAAGTGTGGAAAATCCACATACCTCTTCAGTCCTTCACCAGCAGACTTGTCCCTTCTGCTGGGACTGACTGTGAAGCATCACCTACAGGAAAACACCTGAGAAACGTGCCTAAGGTGGGGCCCAAGAGATGCAGGGGTAAGCAGTTAAGGCAGAGCAAGGCCATCTGTGGGGCTGATGGCTCTGCCTGCAGTATGAAGGGCATGTAAGGGCTGGGAAACATTTATGGGGCTCAAGGAAGGTTTGGGGACACCATGAGGGGTTGTGGTTCTCTCTGCTGGCCGTGCCAGGAGGAAAGAGGGACTGAGGCCAGGCTGCCCATCTTACCTTTGATGACAGTGATGTTCTTTATCTGGTTCCCGGTGTAGTCATTGGTGGCCTTCAACTCACACATGTAGACACCCTCATCGCTGGTGGTGAAGCTCTGCAGGTAGAGGCACACCAGGTTCTTGTGCATGGTGACATTGGCTCGGCTCCGGTAGATGTTCTCAGAGACGCTGATGGTGCTGTGGATGACGTGCTTCCTGTTGTCCTTAGTGATGCTGAACTCGTAGGTCAGGGGGTTGCTGGTTTTGTTCTCATAGCGGCAGTCCACCCGGAGGCTCTGGCCCAGCAGGCAGGCACTCAGGTCCTTGATCATCTGGCAGTGGGCAGCCTGGAGGACTGGGAGAGGCAAGCAGGGGTTGGACAGGGAACACAAGCACTGGGGATGCCCACATAGCCTCCTGGCTCTTGCCTGGCTGCCCTAGGCTGAGGTCAATGGAAAGAAGGGAGGGGATGTACATCTGCCTGCTCTACCTGTCAGGATGACAGCGATGCCGACGGTGGGGTTCATCTCTCCGCTGAGGCGGCCAGCAGTGGCTGTCACTGAGAGGGAAGTCTGGGCAGAGAGAAGGAGAGGAGGTTAGCCATTGAACCCAGCACACAGATATGGGCACACACAGCACAGGCAGGCAGGCTGGCTCTCCTCTATGATTCTCTATATCCTGCTCCTCATCATGATGGCTGATTTACTGCACAGGGACTGGCCGGCCCTGCAGTGAGCTAGGAAATCAAGCACTATGTGTCTGGCCAGCATCACCCCCCCATATCCCCAGGCAATGCCAGCCACACTCTTCCGTGTGTGGATCCCTACAGCAGACATTAAACAAGCATGGCACAGACCTGCAGCATGGCCTATGTGTGCTGCCTTCCCCTCCTGCTGCCCCGTGCCCAGGCTGGGGACCAGGCAGGAGGAATCAGTGCCTGCACATGATGTCCACAGGGCTGCCAGGTGAGGGACCCTGCCTTGGTGCCGGCGGGCGCCAGGCCCCCAGCCTTCCTGCGGCTCCAGTGGGTGAGCTCAGCACAGATGACTCACTGCGATGCAGCGAGGGAAAGGGGCCAACAGCAGCGAGAAGGAGGGACACGGCAGCTGGACAGGGAGCCAAGGCTGCCAAAGGATGGCACCAAGTCACCAAGGGCTGAGCAGAGCCTGCCCAGCCACAGGGTGGAAGGGTTTTGGGGTGGCAGAGTCCACACTCTGGGTCCCCAGCCCAGTGCCTGTGTCTCTTCAGAGCGAGGGGCCCGTGGATGTGCTGTCAAAACCACAGGGCTGCTGAGAATCCAATCTGGCTGAGAGGAATCGATTAAAGGTTTGCAGCCCAGCCAAGCAGCCGCATGGGGAATCCAGCCGCAGACATGCGGAATGGAGGGAGAGGGTGGGGGAGCAGCAAAGCAGACGCTGGGGCTGAAGGACACTGCATCCTGCAGTCAGTTCTCCAGGCTGGGGATGTGGAGCCAGGTCAAGAGAAGGAGGTGAATTACCACCCTTTGAGACTCCAGGCTGGCAGCAGGAGCAGCAGTTTGCTCCCTCTGAGCCTGACTAAGCATCCAGGGAAGAGCTAGGAACTGCCTGCACTGCAGCCAGCTGGATTCTTCCTTTTAGCATTTTTTCAGTCTTTCATATAATATTCTAGGAGGAAATACCAAACCCATTTGCTCACTGTGAAGCTGTGAAAGATCTCTGTATCCGCAACCCCAAACCCTGGCCAGGAAAATATATTCCCTTCTGTTTGGTCTTGACAACCAATAGGATGCAAATGGGAGCAAAGGCATGATGGAGAAGACTACTCGAGTCTCCTCTGGGTTCCTAGAAACTGGCCCCTGTCCTTTCCTTTGTTATTTCTCAGCTCTGACCCACTCCTCTTTGAATGTCCTGGGACACTATCTAGGTCACAGACAGGCTTTCTTCCAGAAAAATCAGTGCAAATAAGTTCCCAAAGAAGGGGATTTCCTCTCATCTATGTGCAAAAGCACTCAGATATTCCAGGCTCTGGATTCATGAGCCCTTGGATCCTTTGTACCTCTCCCCCTGACAGTCGTGCCAGGTAACTCGCTCCTGCACGATCCCAGGGTCTTTGCAGGGGGACAGACCTCACAAGAATGGTAGCATTAAAGTGACTCCAGCTCTTGCAGAGCAAAGACTTCTAACGTGGTCTCTACCACCTGCTTGGGGCCACGCCATGATGGTGGTACCTCCATGCCCACCACGACAAACGAACTGTTTTTATGGTGGTGAAGCCATCGGGGCAGAAGAGAGCCAGACTGATGGGCTGGGAGAAACCACAGGAACCTGGCTGTGCTGGCGGGTGGCTGCCAGCAATAGGGGGGATACCTGGGGGGCTCCCTTTATACAGTGTGGGTGCTCAAGGAAGAGCGAAGCGGTCAACACCTCGGCCGGGCCCTGCGAGGGGCAGGAGGGCTCTGAGCGAGCTGCCCACCCCGCAGGCAGCGGGCGTGAGCGCCGCCGTGCCCGTGGAG
>NW_009930761.1:0-23079 GCF_000696875.1 Nestor notabilis
TGGTTAAAGGACAGGCGGGGCCTGCCCCCTCCTTCGCCAAGAAGGAAGCAAGTAGTGTTGCTGCGGGTTTCTACTGGGCTCCCAGAAGTGACACGGTTCGGGGGGGTTTCGTTATGAGGAACTGCTGAGAGAATTTTGGTTAATTAGTGCTCGGTATTAATGACTTTAAGTTAAGCTTCTCTTAGTTGAAATACCTTTCTGCTGAGAAGGCTTCATTAGGACAAACTAGTACGTCTTGCTCCCTCGGGATGGTGAAGCTTGCGCCTGTGGTGTGGAAAGTATTTGGAAGAAAGAAAAAATGGTGAGGGCTCCTCTTCCACTTCTGCAGCCAGAACCCAGCAAGTAGAAGGCTTAAGAAACAAGAGGTTTCTAACACCATTGCTTGAACTGGCTTTGGATTGCAGAACTTGGTGCTTTTTAGTTGTACACAGCGATGCTTTATGAGTGTGCTTAGTTACAGGGATTAACTGCAACTTTTGCTGCTAGGGCTAGTTGAACTCTTGCATCCTCTATATGGATTGGAAATCTCAAATGTTGCAGTTGTACTGGTTCAGTATTTCTTGCTAATTTCCTCTTATAATGTATTGCCTCGCTTTTCTGGGCATGCTCTTTGAGGTCTCCAACACTGTGGTTTCAGCCAGTTCTTGGAAGTCATCTTGCTTGTCTCATCCGTGGCATGTACTGTTAATGTCTTATCCCTGATCAGTTCTTTGAAACTATACTTCTGAGCTAACTGTGCAACTTGCTGCTGCTTGTGGTGCGTGCAAGCACTTGGACAGCCCTCCAGCTGAAGCCTGCTTGGAAACTGGAGCTACCCAAGGTCTCAACCAGCAAGAGCTCATTCTTTTGGAGGATGGTTTATTAAATTTGGGATGACCCTCACTGCTAATCACTGAAGGACATAGGCTGAGAACTGGAGGCAAGTATGAGCTAAGACTTTGGAATTACTTGCTGCATCTGAAGTGCAAGATTTCTTCCCAAGAAGACAAGCCATTTGTGGAGTTACCCTGCGTTAAAGATGCTTGCTGCTGGATAAATTCCTTGGGGGGGAAAAAGAATTGTGGAATCTGAAGTCAACAGTGAAGGCCAATGATGACAAGCTACCATGGATGACAAACTGGCCCTGCAAGGTATAGTTGTCTTGGTTATGTTGTGCTGTGCTCTGTTTTTTACTGTGGGTGGAGGGGTGGCAGGAGTAAAGTGCAGTTAGTTCTGAAGACTTCACGCTCTCAAATTTGCAACCGTCTGGCAGGCATTAACTCTTTTGACCTCAGTTTTTCATGTCATCACTGCCTGTTTCTGATATTCTCTCAGGCTGTTGCCCCCTGTGCTCCAGAAGTACAGTTTACTACTGCTTACTATTACTGTCCCTCTAAAGGTAGAAGCGGAAAATCTGCCCGTATTGTCACCTGTTTTACTGAGCAGCTGAATACTTGAGTTACAGAAAAAATATAAAAAACCAGATGAAAATATTAAATTACTATCTTAATGGCTGCCTCATTAATGGAGAAACCCAACTGAGTATTTTACTAATGTATATAGGTACAAGTAGTGTTGGCTAGGGTGTTTAGCCCTGATAAAGACCCTATGAAGTAGTGAACCTGTCAGAGGTGGCAGGTAGAACCATTAACATTGCAGCATTCTTGCTCTGACAATCATCTGTCATTGTTCACAAGACAGGTGCAGAACTGCAGCTCTGCAGCCAGTGGGTTTGAGACACTGACCCCTTGCTCTGCTAGCCAAACACCTGAGCTGTATCTGGAGGCCAGCATTTGGGACTAGAGAATGTGGCAGCATATGCCAGTGAGGTCAAAGGGCAGAACTGTCCTGGAGGGAAACTAGTACATGGTGGCTTTGTCTGATGAATTGCCAGACCATGCTATCTCAGTAGGACTTAGATTTTTCTGAAGCTCATGTACATCCTGTTCTTACTAGAGGAGAACCTTGCCTTCATTCCCCCCATTAGCTGAACAGATGCTGTCACTCATTCTCGGGTAGTGACAGCAAGCTGCTTTCTGAACTCCACCTTGAAAACAGGTACAAGCACAAACAGGAGTGTGATGATTTCCTTCGTAGCTGGAAATGAGACCTAATATTGATAGTTTGGGAAGACCTATGTAGAATTAATATCTCTGATGAGGAGGGTGGCATTTAATTTAACTTAACATTGTCAAAGTATATATACCAGGATGGAGTGTTTGCAGCTATTGGGGCAAGCTGCCACACATGTACTGAGTCAGTAAAGTGCCATTGCCCTTTAATAATTGTGAGCTGGCTTGTAATGGGAAGCTCAAACTACAGCCTCAGAATCACTTGCTTAAAAAATAGGTATTGTTAAATCATTTCAAATAGCTTCTCCCCCCCCCCCCCCCCCCCCCCCCGCCACTCATAACTGGCCAGCCTCGGGGAAGATCTCTTGGTGGTCCTTCTATATCGTCGTCTAACCCTAGTCCAGCTTTGAACCAGTTATTTTGATTCTGGTTTTTTTTAATCAAGCAACAAAACCAAGAATATGAAGTAAGAATAAATCTCTTCCTACTTTAACAAATTCTTAGGAGAGCATGCCTTATATTTCATTAGATGTGAACCTTAGCAGTAGAACTGTATTTGCACTGAACAGCTGCATTTACAAAAAGCAGCTCTTGTACCATTCAGATCATAATGTCATCCCTCTGCTTCCAGTTCTCCTTCAGATGCTGTCAAGATAGACTCCACTGTACTCGGTTAAGAAGAAAACGATGTGTGCTGAGATGCTTCTCTGCCTGGTCACTGTTATTTTGAAGCAGCAAAAGAAGAGTGTTGCAGAAATCCTTGGCTGCTGGTGAAAGACAGTAATGGTGGTGATGAGGTACAGAAAAGGAAGTAAGAATAACAGCTGGTGTTTGAAATTCTAGTTACAGAGATGGAAAGAAGGTGAGATGCTGGGGCTGAAGATGGAGGATCCAAGACACATGAAACACCAGAGCTCTTGAGTGCCTGGAGAGTGGACACTTTTAATACACCTTGCAAAATGGACTCAGGACACCTGCAAAGTGACGCCTCTTCCAACATTGGTGTTCCTTTGCTAATGGATTATGACCAGACTGAAATGTATCTGTTTTTTTGGGTTGGGTTTTTTTTTTTTTTTTTTTTTGATACTTCTTCCTAAACATCTTTCCTTGTGGCTTCGTCTTGCTTTTATAACTCATGTTTATGCAGTCAGAATCTACATACTTATTGAGTTGCTTCTTCCCTGATATGTTGTTTTTACAGTAGAGAGTATATCATCCTTACTGAGTGATACCTTGAGCAATTCAATGACTGAGGAAAAACAGAACTTTCTTACCACACGGATATTACACTATTTTTGTACCTTGAGTTCTTTGGAATCAGTTGAGCAATTAACAAGCGGTGCTGCCCATATTTGTTGTGGTCAAAATGATTGGACTGATGTGGCTTGACAGCTGAGGGGGATTTGCTTCTTCAGTTAAAAAGAACAGTTCAGACAGTGTGCTTTCAGGTACTCCATGTATTGTGCAATTTTCTGTACCTTTCATGGAGCAAAAGAGACAAGAAAAGCTGCTTCAATGACTACAGAGTGTTCAGGGAGCTGTGGCTGACAAAGAGAGTTCTACCTGATTTGTAATTACCTAGTTCTTCAAATCAATGACAGTCCAGTTACCACTTGCTACTCACAAGGGCATTTCTTATTCTTGGCACTGCTACACTGCAGATGTAGAACATACTTAATTTCTGATTGCTTTGGGTGCTGTGATCTGGTGGCCATGGAGGATAAAGTTAAGATTCTCCTATTGTTCAAGTCTTTACTGTACATTTTTCATGTGCCCACTGGTGCTGTCTAATACTGCTGCCTTGGTACATCAAGAGGAATGTTAGCAAAAATCTGAGTCTTGTGGCCTCTGAATTGTTGCTGAAGTGTAGATCCAAGACATTTGTATTTGGTTTAATTTACTGGATTTTTAATTGATCAGAATAACAAAACATGGACAGGGTTGCCAAATGTCAGCAAAGATGTACAGGAATAGAAAATAAACCCCCTTTTTATGGAGTGCTTGCAGTGTGAGAACACTTATCCATTCAAGCTGTATATAAAATACTTAATCCTTGAATGTTTTAGTGATAAGTAGTTGCTTGTCAGTAGTTTTGTAATCATTGAAGGAAGATTAACAAAAGATACACTGAGTAAAAATAAGGTTCATAATGTTAGTGAAGACTTAAAAAGTTACTGAAGTGAAGAAAATACTCTGCTCCCACCCCCCCAAATATCTACTCTGTGGCCAAGTCATTTCTTCTAATAATCAGTTGAATAAACTCTGTCTATGAAGGTTTAGAAAATTTTAGGTTTAGGAAAGGTGTAGAAAAATGCTTATAATCAGTAAAGTTTCAGCCTCTCTGATAGTGCTTTGGAAAACAGTTTGGCCTGTTGTCTTTTTACAGCTTCTTCTGGTTTATTATCAATATGCTTGGGTTTTTTCTTTTAGACACTGTCTTACAAGCACTTCAGCCACCACCAAGGAAGACCAGCAGCGTGGCAGTACCTGTCCGCTGTACAGTGAAGCACAGTTGTTCTTCTGCAGCACTAGATTTTGATTCATAATGTGACTTCTTGCCAGAATCCCAGTAGATGGGTCATCTTGCCCAGATGTGGAAAAAACCTATCCCTAACCAACAGCAGCAGATGCTTCATTTTCAGTTCAGTTTGTTAGGTAGCTTTAGAATGATTTTCTTGTTATGCCCTTTTCTGAAGCTGTTGGAGCTTCTGCTGCTTCTCAGAGGCTTGGTTCTCCTTGGAGCCTTTCACACCTATGATTTTTCCGGTGTGTTCTGTATTTAGCAGAAACGCTGCCTGATTGCATTGATTGTTAATGATGATTTGGGAGCATTAGGGTGGTGGTTTTTTGGAACACTTGAAGTTGCTTTAAGATATCTTTGGAGAGGTGTTTTCACCCAAGTTGAAATTTTTCAGCTCTATGATTGACATAAATGAGGCCACTTGAGGAAGATGTAACCAAAAACTTGCTGAGGAAGTGTGGTTTAGTATCAATCAGATTGTTAAATTCACTGTGCAATCTTTATATGTTACTAAACACCTCTTTCTAGTGCAGAATGAGCTGCTGAGTGTCAGTCTAGACCCAGGTTTGGGTAATCTTGTGACCAGCCTAGGAGTTGTGTTGAACCAGAGATCAAGGCTCTGTGTAAGCTGAAACTGTTCGATATGCAGTCCTTTAACTGAAACTTGTTTCTGGGTTTGGTCTAGGTGCTTACCACAAGGCTTGTGGGTGGATTTATATTCTCACTTCTTGTGTAGAATTTGAAAGGAATGGTTTGAGAAAACTATATAAAATAAGTTGCTAAAGGTTATAATGTAAGTTTAGATACATCTATCTTTGAGTATTCGTTAGGCACATTTTTTTTAGTTGGTTTCATTGTTTGTTTGGTTTTTTTGTTATTTTTTTTTTTTTCCTGGCAGTTTAGATTTATGGTTGCTTTAATGTTAAAGCTGTTGCCATTCCTGATAGAAATTCCTTGCTTTTGCTGATTTTAAGGGAAGACAAAAAAATAAAAAGGCCAAGGATTTTTCTGAAGTGCTATGAGTTTTTCTAAGCAGGCACTCCTTGTCTCTGCTCATGTTCTTAAACAGCATGAAAAGCTGTTCAAGAAATGATGGCTCAGCTTATCTTCAAATAAAGAGAATCCTGATCTTTCCCTTTTGAGAGTTAAGAAAGACTGAGAAGATTGAACATTCAAAAAGGTGATCAGATGAATGAAAACAGACCCATGAAGGTAGGGATTTGTAGCTGATGCAGATTGTATTTGCCCAATAGAATTTGTTGGGGTATTTCAAACTATTGAAAGCTTTTGTGAAAAGATCTTAAGCTGCTCTTTTAGTAATTTCCCTTGTAAGATAGACACTTTGGAGGGTATGTAGGAGGGAAGGCATGGGTTCTGTCATTAATTAAGGGAGAGGTTAAATGTTTGGATAAGAATCTTATCTAAACATCACTACACTTCAGAAGTTGTTAGTCTATTTTTATCATGTGTATTCCTAACATAGGACTGTGAAGGATCTGGTGGGATTCAAGCCATGCTCCTCCTTTTCAAGGGTGATAAGGCAGGGTGGCCCAGCTTTTTTAATTTAAAATCTGAGCTGACTTTGAGAAAGATGGAAACCCCCTGGTAACTGGATCTTCTTTTTGAAACTGGCCACGTGATGCTGTATGCTAACCGATGTTCTCATTTCTTGTCTTCTCTTACTAAATCTTGCATCTTACCCAGTCTTGCATCATGTCTTAGATAATGGACTTCTTGGGACTGACACTGAGTACCTTCAAATAACACTGTTTCACTCTCGGTCTGAGCCTTTAGGTACTACATTAGTGCAGATACTGAAATTACACGTTCCTGTGATAATTGTACACCAGCTATCCTGTAATTTTCCATGTTAGTCTCGTTGTTTTCTTGCTTTTGCTTGTATAACTTTGAACTCTAAATGATACTAAATCTGACTTAAGTAGCAATGAAGCTTATTTACTACCTTATATAGAAAAACTACACTGGCAAGCCAGTGGCACCTCATGATGTTTTCCTCTGCTGAGGTGCATAGTCTATTAAAGTAGAGCTTGAAAGTGCCAGAAGACAGTGGCCTTTGAGAAGAATGATGTAATTGCCCCTCAAACATAAATGCTTAGGAAAAATGTTTGGAACTTTATCTCCTGAACTAGATAAAGTTAGGTTACTGTTGTTGACTGCTTTGGCTGACTACAGGTAATGTTTCAGGTCACAGCCTGATGTGGTATTTTTATTTATTCCTATAGACTGTATTACAGACTGAAAGAGTTGCAATGAGGCTATTTAAGTCTACAGTCTGTTCTCTAAGCAAAGGAGAAACTAGAGCTGCTCTACATCACTCCAGTTATCATGCTCTGTATTTTTACTGTTGGATTGACTTGGTAATTTAACACTTCTCAAAATACAAAGTGCCAGAGTATACTGTAGGGAGAATGTGATAGAAATTTGTTCAGTTCTGCTTTAGAAAAAACCCAACAAAACATTAAAGGCAGCATTTTCCAGGCAGCTCAAATCAGCTCTGATCTTGAAGAGAATACTTCTGCAAGTCTGTAATTTCAGGTGTTAAGATGTTACAAGCTGTTACAGTATTTCAGATGTCAGTGTTTGAACTGTAAATAATGCTTGGGACTGCTGGGCATGCTGTTACTCAGGCACCTCCACAAACACACTCTGTAGCTGTGTACAGTGAACTTCTTAGGAAAAATGAAACTGTTGGCATAATCAAAATAGTTGCGTTGGCTAGTCAAATGGAGAGAAGTTCTGTTCTATTTTTGTCAGAGTGCTTTTAAGTTTAAAAAGCAGTGACTTCTGGAGGTGTTGTTTTTTAAGACCTGCTGCATAAGGGTATGCAGTCTGCAGGAAACTAAGCGCATAATCTTGTGTATTTAAATCTCAGCAGTGGTTAAATGAGCACCAGGACTATGCCCAGGCATGAAGTTTTCAAGCTAATGAGTGCCTTAGTAGGCAAGTAGATTTCTATTTGATGCTGTTGTGTTTGAACTTCATAACATTTAATTCTTGCTGTAACTGCAAACAGGAATGAAATCTCCTGTATGAAATTAAATAATTATGGTACCATTATTTGAACATAGACATGGGTTTGATATTTGGATGAGATGGATTGTTGAGTTTTGGCTTAAGGTGGTTAAGCTCTTATGATAGTGATTGGGAGAACTGGAGGCATTTTGAATTGTGTACAGTGGAATACTAAAATGATGAAATTGGGGCTTGAAAGATGCATTGTGAAAGTCAGCAGTCAGCTTGCTCTGGCATAATATTTGCCATTGGTGTAGGATTGACCTGCCTAAGATCTGAGGCACTGAGCTTTGTGTACCTGAAATAAAAGCTGGTTAAAACTCTATTTTGTGAACTACAGAAGTGCAAAGGAAAACTATACTGGAGGCTTGTTTCAGAAGTTGAAACACTTCTGAGCCAGCAGTGTGCACTCACAGCCCAGAAACCCAACCGTGTCCTGGGCTGCATCAAAAGGAGCATGACCAGCAGGTCGAAGGAGGTGATCCTGCCCCTCTACTCTGCTCTCATGAGGCTCCACTTGGAGTATTGTGTGCAGTTCTGGTGTCCTCAACAGAAAAAAGACATGGAGCTGTTGGAGCAAGTCCGGAGGAGGGCTATGAGGATGATAAGAGGACTGGAGCACCTCCCATATGAAGACAGGCTGAGAAAGTTGGAGCTGTTCAGCCTGGAGAAGAGAAGACTGCATGGAGACCTCATAGCAGCCTTCCAGTATCCAAAGGGGGCCTATAAGGATGCTGTGGAGGGACTCTTCATCAGGGACTGTAGTGATAGGACAAGGGGTAATGGCTTCAGACTTAAACAGGGAAAGCTTAGCTTAGATATAAGGAAGAAGTTTTTTACAGTGAGGGTGGTGAGACACTGGAATGGGTTGCCCAAGGAAGTTGCGAATGCTCCAACCCTGGCTGTGTCCAAGGCCAGGTTGGATGGAGTCTTGGGTGACATGGTTTAGAGTAAGATGTCCCTGCCTATGGCAGGGGGGTTGGAATTACATGATCTTAAGGTCCTTTCCAACCCTAACTATTCTATGATTCTAAGTTAAATCACTGTCTGGAAAAATAATGGGAAGAGCAAGGAGTATCTGCCTCAGTGGATTTACACAAATGAGAATTTACAGGCACTTATACAGTAAATGTATGGAGGCCACACTTTCCAAACCTCTGAGCTGCCATTTAATGTCAGGACAACACTGTGGCCTTTTTGGAAGTGTTTTTCACTCTACAGGCTGAAATACTAAAAATCAGTGTGGAAACAAACTTCTAAATCAGTTTTATTCTAGTGGGAGCTACCTAAGAATGGACTAAATAATTGGAAAACTAAATACTGCTGAAACCATTGCTGTTTCTGTAGCACTCTCTGTGAAAAAGTTATCTATTCCATTATTATAGGTTGAATGATGACCCTGAAATGTCTTCTACCCACAGTGGTTTAAGATCTAGGGGACAAAGATAAATATATGCAGGGGCTTAAAGCAGTTTTCCTAATTGCACTGTTATTCATTAGCTTTTTCCTTTTTTGCATTCAGTGTCACAGCATTTTGAGTACATTTAACATTTGTATTCCTATCTGGTATAGGTGAGTGTTCCACTCATGTTTGTCTGGGGTGCCGTAATAGAGCTACATTTTGGGTTGGATTTTCCTGAGCTGTGTGGTTCATTTGTCATCTTTTTTTGCAAGAAAAGCATGTGGTTTGGGGAAGAGCAAAACTCAAAGCTGGAATTCTTCTATTTCCTGTAGGTTCAGGTGCAAGTCCATCCTAAACTTTCATCTACTGAAGATGCATTGCAGTATGTGGAGGAGTTAATTCTCCAGTTGTTAAATATGTTGTGTCAAGCCCAACCAAGAAGTTTCCTGGATGTAGAGGTACAGAGAATAACTATTACGAATCTGTAATAATTTGAACTGTTACATGAAAAGTTAATATAGGAATCATTTCACAACATAAAAAGGAAAGCAGTAATTGTGTCCTTCTGTAGCAGAACCTTCTGCATAAAGTATGCTGAGTTACCTAATATCTGATTTTCTTACCAACTGAATTTGTTGTTCAATGCACAGTAAAACTATCTCTGAACTGTGCCACCGTATAAGAGATGGTGAGTGTAGCTTGTGTATGTAAATCTGACTGGTTCCTTTCAGAAGGACTTTTTTCCCAACTGATAGTGCATGCAAACTCTAGCTGCTTAGTCTGAGGCTCTGTGCTGTTCTCTCAGCAGTGATTTAGAGTGGTACACACTCTATTGTCCTGGAAAGTTGTACAAAAATAGTTTAGTTACTTTCTCAGAATGAGGAACACTTCTTTCCTCTGTATAGGAACCTTTTCTCTTAAAATTGCCTTTTCAAAGACCTACATCTGTTGCTTGGAAAAGCAGCTTGATGTTTGAGAAGAGAGCTTGATCTGAGAAGAGTTTCTCCATCTGAGAGGCAAATTAGTTAAGCTAAATGACTTAAGCTTCTAAGCCTATGAATATCTTGGTAGCCCTTTGTGCTTAGGCATGACTCGAAGACTTTGGTGCCAACCTACAGACTGTGTGGTGTGCCTGTTGGGGCTCTGCCTGTGCTGGGTTGGGTAACAAAGCAAGATGCAACTTCCTCACATTCTGAAGAAAGTGGACTAATGGCAAAAACCAAAACAACCCAGCAACAAAAAATCAAAACGCAATTAAAAAGTAAAAGTAGTTGTCTCTGAACTCACGATTTATTAATCTCATGCTTCTTTTTCTCTTATGAACACTTTCACCTCTGATGGTGTTCCAGTATCCCCTTTAATGGCTGGCCTGTTTGGCAACATCATTCTGGTCTGGCACCTCAAGAGACAAGAAGTTTGTGGAAGATTGTTTAATGCTGTGTTTTAAATAATATTTTTTTTTAACAAAAAAATTGACACACAGCATTGCATGACAAGTCTGTGACATCAGGATGAGAAATGCAAGAATTGGAGATGACCAAACAACCTCAATTTACCCCCTTTGTGTTTATGCATGATGGTGCTGTCTTTAATTATACGGTCATACACATTTATTATTCCCCCAGGACACTTCCATTGTTCAATCATCAGGCTGGACTATGTTAGGGGAGTGAATTGGTATTAGATAGTGAATGAGACTCTCTTTTATAGGACCTCTGCTTTCTCTTGCAGAATTGTTTTGATGAGGGGAGAAAAAGAAAAGCCTGTACTTTGCAAAGATGGGCACCACCTTTATAGAATTGTATTTTGTCCCAGGTTTTTTTTGTTAGAAAGTTTTTTTGTGTACTTTGTCCTGTACCAGATCATTGTAAGAGGTCATTAACTTCATCTTCCTCATTTCATGGTTGCTCAAATGGGAGTCATGTTTACGTAAGTGAGCACTTGCAACTGAAACAGTCAGTGGGAACTGTGGTTTGAAAAATAGAATAAGAAGTTATCAGAGAAATTAAGATTTCTGGTGTCTGTGAACACCAGGGCTACCAAAAACAGGAAAGCTGTTGAACCTTCGGAGACCTGTGTGTGAGTTCTAGCAGGAGAGGGTCGGTGTCCTCAGTCACCTTGGGTACTGGAAGGAGCAAATAAACTGGGGCATATGTGGTCCAACTGTAGACTATGAAACTGTTTTAAAATACATGTGTGCTGTTGGATGTATTTTTACCTATTATGTTCATTGCCATCATCAGAGCAGTTTACACATATACAGTCTGGCCCACGTGCTGGTGATAAAGGTGAAACAGAAAACTCGTCTCATTCAGTGACCATTCTGTACAGGGAATAAAATGCTAGGAGAAAACATAAGTCATGTATTTAAATGCTGAATTACCAGGCAAGTGCACAAGGGGAGCAAATTGTGCCTGCAGTGGCAACCTAATTCTGGCATTTCTCAACTTTTGAGCACTAGATTATTCTATAATAATGATATTCTGGTACAGCCTTATGAATGTAGTGAGCAGCATGTACTAAAATGATCAAATTTGCATGTGTTGTATAAGCTTTTATAGTTGAAATACTAACATTAATAAACATTCCCTTGTTAAGTAATGGAAAGTAATTTGATAATGTAATATTGCTAACCTCATGCAGATTGTGGATTTACCCTTTACTTGTGTTTTTTTAAGGATCGTGTTCAAAAAAGTTTTCCCCATCCTATTGACAAGTGGGCAATAGCTGATGCCCAGTCTGCTATTGAGAAGAGGAAACGAAGAAATCCGTTATCTCTCCCAGTAGAAAAAATCCATCCCTTATTAAAGGTAAGCAGTGGTGCAATCCTGCTTTTAGAATGTAATTAGAAATTGATGCCTTTGTTTCATGTAATGTCTATATGCTGCCTGAAACGTAAAGTATGGCTTTTGGGACAGTCATTGGCTATTGTCACTTCCACAGAGCAACACCTACAATGACACTTTCTTCTCCAGGCCTACAGACCACTGTGTTTCTATTTCTAAAAGGGACTGTGAATATGTGATGAATGTTTAAGTAGGGTCTTGAACTTACCTGAGTTTAGTTGTAACCTATGGTGTCTATGTCATCGACTGAGTAACAGTAGAACATGTTTTCGTTTTTTTTCCTTTCAGGAAGTTCTAGGCTACAAAATTGACCACCAAGTGTCTGTTTACATAGTGGCAGTATTAGAATACATTTCTGCAGACATCTTAAAATTGGTTGGGAATTATGTGCGGAATATAAGACATTATGAGATTACAAAACAAGATATAAAAGTGGCAATGTGTGCTGATAAGGTAAGCCTACCTCTTGTTTCTCATGTTAACAGGAAACTTTAGTTAAGCTTTGAGTGGACAATGTCTGTTCCTTATTGAGTACATCGAGTGTTGTACCTTTGAAAGAAGAAATTACTGCCATAAAACATGGTTCCAGTAATAAAGCAAAGCTACCAAAAAGCTAATTGAGCTTACAGAGCTGCTGCTTGTGCTTATTAATAGTTAAGTTTCTCTTCCTTTTGATATCACTTGCCTAATCTCAGCAATGTGTGAATGCTTTAAAAATTACTGTTAAGCAGCACTAATTTAAAAATGTAACACTCCTAAGATGTTATAGTGGAGCTTTTTTTATAGCTTTAAAAAAGAAAGCTGAAATTAAGCTTGGGTGCTCTCCCAAAATAAAAAAGGCTGTATTGCATGTGAAAAGTAATGTTTTGATGGTCCAGCATTTAAAAAGAACCCCACACCTGTGTTAGCATATCAGCCTAATCCTCCTTAGCAGTCCATATTTTTATCTGCAGGTAGTCTTTCTTGTAGCTTCAAAAGATTAATTGCATTCACACAGGAATCCCTGCTCTTTCCAGCAGTTAATAGAGCAAAGTCCCCTGTCTGTTTTCAGGTGCCTTTGCACCCTCCCTTCTGTGACCACCTCATCAGCATCTCAAGTTTTCCATTGTTTATGAAACAAAGCTTGAAGTTAATCCCTTAAGGGATGGGATTTAAGAAACTCTTATCTTCAAGTCTAGGGATTTTCAGGTTTATCACCTGTTTTCAGTATTTTGTCCTGGTCTGTGTTAATCAGTATCTTTGGTTGGCTTGTCTCTGTTTCAGTTAATGCCTTTATCTCTTCCTACTTGGTTTTTTGGTTTTTGTTTGTTTTGGTGTTTTTTTTTTTTTTTTTTTCATCATACTTCCTTCACCTTTCTTTACTCTCTCTCTGAAGGTATCTGATGAGGTCTTGAAGAGTCAAATACTTCTCAGTCAGGTCAGGAGTCTTGGTCA
The DNA here is from genome assembly GCF_000696875.1 of Nestor notabilis. Taxonomy (NCBI): domain Eukaryota; kingdom Metazoa; phylum Chordata; class Aves; order Psittaciformes; family Psittacidae; genus Nestor; species Nestor notabilis. The sequence continues at coordinate 13,288 of NW_009930761.1, forward strand.
CTCTTGCCTTTGGGCATACCTGCCTGGGTCATTAGGGCAGGGTTTGAAGGTGTATATTTGAATATTTGTCATAGAATAATAGGAATAAGTGCTGTTGCTGCATGCTTCTTTATATCCAAGGAAAACTGTGATTTAGTTGATTTAGAAACTTCTGTTACATTACACTGGAGGAACTCTTTGATAAGTACAGAGGAGAAACTTTTGAAAGGCTCTAAACCTGTTGGTTTACTGCCTCTACAGAACTAGCCATTGAAAGGTGCTCCCAAGGTGTTTTCCTTCCAACTGAGTTGAGAAAGTGCATAGTATATTATTTTCATTCCCGTAACGTATTCTGCTTGTTTTTATTTTTTTGAAACAAAACAACTAGAGCAGTTTCTTGGCTCTGTGTGGCATTTTTATTTTTTTCTCAACCACTTTCACACCTACTTTTGTGCCATTCATCCATTTGGAAAATCTTGCATTGTCTGCAAAAAACAAACCAATAAAATGCAAGCTGTTCTCTTTCTCTGTTTGCTCATGCATTCTGTGGGTTTCACACTAGTGGGATATGCGCCTTCTGAATACAGCTTGGAATCTTCTAGCTCAAGTACATGCTAGAGTTGTGTCTGCAAAGTAGTTACAAATGTTGGCGCCTCCTTGAATACCTGCAGTATTTCATGTTATTTCCTACAGTAGTAACCCAATAATGTCCCATTCCCCAGAATCAGTTAGGTTTCTTTTTGTAACCTGAGTTTCATGTACTGGCTTTGAAAGATGAATCACCACCTGTTCTTAGAGCTTCAGAAGAAGACAGTCTTAATGCAAAATGTCCATTGTTCTGCTTTCAGAGAAGCTTAAGACCAGGGTGTGTAGCAGGGACCTTTGACTCACTAGGAGAAAGAACCTGCTGTTTGCCATTTTCACTCCTCGCTAGACCTGTATATTTGTGTTAGGACAAGACCTGTGTGAAGAATGACTGCTCTAGGTAGGTGTGTTTCTTCCAGTATTCAAGTCTGATGAACCTACCAGATCTCTTGAACTTACAGGTTGCCAAGTATTCTCTTGCAGAATAGTTAATTTGTCTAGTATCGGTAGTCACAGATTGGTTAAATGACACATCTTCTGGAGAAGTGCCTGTAACATGCCATGAAGAATGAAAGCTTACTGTAAATACCAGGGTAAATGCCATGTTTGTTGTGGCTCGTTCGTAAGTTTAATTCTTGGTCTCCAGTTCTATAATTACTTTGAAAAAACACTTCTTATTCTGTTTTCTGTCATTTTGAAACCTCTAGTTCATGTTTAATGTGTTAGCCTTCCTTCCTACGGCTCTCAGAAGAGTATTTACAGCTTTGATCCCGCAGTCTTTTCCTCAGTCTTGTCAGTGATTGACAGCAGTCATGTCAGACTCTGCAGTAAGAGGCATAGTTTTCCATGGCTTTGCCTCTATTTGTTTGGGAAGGAGACTGGCAAGCAGTTCTTCCGTTCTCATGTGATTTGAAGTTCACATGTATTGTTTGGTACAATTCATGACTTTCTGGAAGGGATATAGCTCTGGGCAGCAGATTGGCGTATAAATACTGTCACATCTATCCCAGGACAAAGTCATCTTGTATGTTGAACTACATCTTATGCTGGCTTGTTGTTAAGATTTACTACGTCATTGTAGATTGATTGTGGACCCTCTTTAGGTTTTCTTTCTGCTAAACATACTTCAAATTAGGATGCATTTTACTAATTTGCAGTTTAGCTTTAAGATATTCTTCGGGTATTGTGGAAACAACCCAAAGTGTGGTTTCTGTTTGTCACTTGCTTAAGTCTTTTTAATGACTCCTGGCTCAGATACTGTGTTTGGAAGAACTGTTCAGTGATCCGCTTTTCTCAAAGTTCAAATTATTAATCGCTTGTGTTTGGTAAGCCTTGCCTTGGGTATAAACTGAGACCTGTGGCAGCCGAGGTCCTTTTTGTCAGTGCAGTTCTGCAGTGTGACTGCCACCTTTTCTGAGGCTGATGCCCTTCCCTGAACATACAAGACAACTCAAGTTATTAAGGACAGAAACCAGGCCACATTGTATGTGTGGGTAGGCTAGTGTTGTTCACAGATAGATTACAGGGTTTTGAGTATGTCCATGTGTGACTTCCTGTTAAAGCTAAAGCTGAAAAGCCAAAATGCATACACTTTCTGACTTCAGGTACTATATTCAGATATGTATATATATACACACATACATGTATATACATCATATCATATATGGCTAATTCAGAGTAATAGAATACAGCTAAATGCTAAATGTGTCTGCATACTTCATAGTCTTAAAATTGTAATTGATTTTAGGACCACATTCTTGGAGAGATGCCTGGATTGGTCTGGCTGCAAATAATGACTTGCAAATTTGTAGCAATGAATATTGCTTTTGCAAATGTTCAAGCAAGTGCAGAATGATAATATGTAAATCTTACTGCTGATCAGTCTGATTTCATGTGAAGAATAGATTTTATTAACTAGTAACTTACTGGTAGATCTTGAAAAGAGGTTGTTCTCACTTTGTGGATTTCTCTGTCTTTGCTACTTAGGTATTAATGGATATGTTCCATCAAGATGTAGAAGATTTAAGTGCACTAACTTTATCTGATGAGGAACCTTCCACCTCAGGGGAGCAAACCTATTACGACCTCGTGAAATCATTTATGGCAGAGGTTCGACAATATATAAGGGAACTAAATCTCATTATCAGAGTTTTTAGAGAGCCATATGCCTCCAACTCCAAATTATTTTCATCTCATGTAAGTATTGTATAAACCACAAACAAGAAACTCCCTATTACAGTATCTGTAGGTCTAGATGAGCATTTCTAGAACTTAACTATTGTCCAGTTTAACATATCAGTAGTAGAGGAAGCACCTGCCTCAAGTTCTGAAATGGAAATAGTAAAGGAGCACTTGTGAGGAAGCATGGTTTTTGTAGAAATGTGGAAGAAACCACCCAATTTACTGTATTCACTTTCAGGCCTTTAATTTTTGTTGTCGTTTTTTGCCATATTTGATTCATTGTAACTTTTTATATACCTGTACATATATGTAGTTGTTACTTTAAAAATAAATTCTATAAAATTATATCATAAAATATATTATAAAATCTTGTTCTATAATTTAAGGAAGTGCTTGACTTTCGTATCATAACAGAGTAGCTTTGCGTGTAACATTTTTCCTCTTAGAAATTGTGTCCAGTTCCCTGTTGAATTTTGTCTGGTTCTATCGCTTTTTGCAGGATGTGGAAAATATATTTAGCCGCATATCGGACATACATGAACTTAGTGTGAAGTTATTAGGTCATATAGAAGACACCGTTGAAATGACAGATGAAGGTAGTCCTCATCCCCTGGTAGGCAGCTGTTTTGAAGACATGGCTGAGGTAAGCAAATATTTTGTGGGGTTTTGGGTTTGTTTGGGGGTTTGTTTTTGTTTTTTGCTATTTATATATTTTAATGACTTGCGCTTAGGTGCTGAGTGGATCTCTGTTGTAGCTGCTTCTGTTTAGGTTGAGATTTCTTCTTCCAGCTCCACCACAATGAAGAAGACTGCCCATTTTTGAGAGTGCTTTTACCTTTGTAGTCTCTAAACTTCAGGTTTTATAGAGTGTTTAAAATTTAGATAGCATGGGCAGAGGGGAATACCACAAACACCTGTGACTAGGCTTTGACAGAAACAGAGACATCCTCTAAATCAGTTGTAGACTAGGATTGCTGTGGAAAGAAAATGGGACAAGGGCTTCTTTGCCAACAGGCTTGCTGAGCTGGTGAGGAAGGTTTATGAACTGGGCTTAGTAGTGGATGGAGACCAAAGCTTGCAGATTGAAGAATTTAGAGGAGAAGGGGATGTGCATAACGGAAAGCATGAGAACAAAGGCTCTTCCACCTTCTTCCTGAGAAGGTGGGATGGCCAAAGGCTAATCTGAAGTCTCCGTTTCCCAAGGGTACATGTTCATGCACAGATAATAGGATCTGGGAGTATGTACACAGTTTCAGAGTTGTCATGTGGCTGGAATTAGTGATGTGGTAGGAAAGGTTGCACAATGGAGGGCTATATGAACAAATACAGGTACTCAAGAAGGACAGGCGGGAAAGATGAGGCCAAGAGGCTTAACAGAATGTTAGCTCTAATACATGGAGCTCTGTTAAAGAATGAATGATGAGCTGGTTGAATACATAAGGATCAAAATTGGAGAAGGCCTCCAAAGGGCATGTTGTGGTCAAGCTTCTTCTGCAAAGACTGCCTACTTGCTTAGAAAGCCTTCTCTAAGCAAGCACGAGTCATCTATTTATTGCAGGCCCTGCTTCTCAGGGAGAAGAACCTTCCTGACATTGGGGTGGACAACTTGCTGTGGTTTGGGTAATCCAGAAGATTCTGGAAGGCACTGGGGCACTTCTTGTGACATATGCTGATGGGCCAACTAAGAAGGGTGCTACACTTGACCTCTTTCCCAAAAACAAGGAAGAACTGACAGGAACATCATAGCTAATGGCAGGTTTAGCAGTAAGAGGTAGAGAAGATAGAGTTTAAAGTCCTGAGAAAAGTGCAGGAGATAAGCAGACTGAAGACCCGGGTCTTTGGGAGAGTAGACTTAGCTGGGAGGGCAAGATCACATTGGTGGCTACCTTGAGGGTGGAGAGGGCTCAGGAGAACTGGTTTATTTTCAAAGGCAGTGTGCACAAATCACAGGGAATATGCATTCCCAGTCCCTAAGGAAAAGGGTAGGTGTAGCAGGAGGCAAGGACAAGTGCAGTTTGGAGTTTCCTGTTTAACCAAACTCAGGCCTCTCGCTACAAGAAAGACATTGAGGTGCTGGAGCGCATCCAAAGAAGATTAGCAAAGCTGGTGAAGGGTCTAGAGAAGAAGTCCTGTGAGGAGCGGCTGAGGGAACTGAGCTTGTTTATGCTGGAGAAAAGGAGGCTGAGGGACCTTTATTGCTCTCTCCAACTACCTGAAGAGAGGTTGTAATGAGGTGGGTATCAGTCTCTTCTCCCAGGTAGCGCGTATAGGACAAGAGGAAATGGCGTCAAGATGCACCAGGGGAGGTTTAGACTGGATATTAGGAAAAAAATTCTTCACCATACGGGTTTTCAAACATTGGAACAGGCTGTCCAAGGAAGTGGTTGAGTCACTATTGCTGGAGGTGCTTAAAAGAATTGTAGACATGATGCTTAGGGCCATGGTTTGTGAGGAATATGAAGAAAAGCAGAAAGGGTAAAATAGCATGAAAAAGATGACGGTAGAAAACATGGGTGTCTTGCTTATGGGGTGAGAGGCTGTGTGTTGGGGGACATGGAATGGACTAAGGTGCTCAAGTCTCCTCTGCTTGGCTTTTACTGGCAAGATGAGCTTCTAGGGATCTACAATGAGAACCACTAAACATTGGATTAGGCTGAACAGAGGTTTTTTAGGTACCTGGAATTCAACTGGATGAGACCCCGAGCAATCTCAGCTAGCTTTGATGCTGGATTTGGCTTTGACCCTGAGCAAACTGTGGACCTCCAGAGATCTCTTCCAGACTGAATTGCTCTATGAGTCTGTGCACATAAAAGTATTGAATCTTCTGTACAGATATTTTGGAAAAAGTATGCAGGAAAGTCTCTCCTATGTAGTATATGCAAGTTAAGATTCTAAATCAGCTTTGTAAAATTAATCTGTATTTCTTCTTAGGAATTAGCATTTGATCCATATGAATCATATGCACAAGATATTTTGCGACCTGGTTTTCATGATCATTTTCTAAGTCAATTATCAAAGCCAGGAGCAGCATTTTACTTACAGGTAACTCTCTTTTAAGTGAGCCATATTATTGATATTACTATTTTAATTACATTGTATTTCAATGTATTGTTGTTTCAATGCATTTAGTGTTTTAAGATTGAAACTTATTTTGTTTCTAGTCAATAGGTGAAGGCTTCAAAGAAGCTGTTCAGTATGTTCTACCCCGGCTGCTCCTTGCCCCTGTTTACCACTGTCTTCATTACTTTGAACTGCTAAAAGTAAGAACGTTGTGTCATCTGATGGTCGTTTTGGGTTTGGTTTTGGTTTGGGTTTTTTGGTTTGTTTGGTTTTTTTTTTTTTTTTGGGTTTTTTTTCATAATTCCTAGTGTTGGATACCAGAATTTTGTGTGCTCAGTTGGGTGTAAAACCTTTTACTGGACTATAAATAGTAAAACTGCTATGATGAACAAAAAGCAGGTTATGTGCTGTGGTGCACACTGTAGCTAACTGATTATCAGCTTGTAATTTTATGGAAGCTTTAGAGCAACTAATGATTTGTGTTGAATAATAATAGGAAAGATACTATTAATTTAGCAAGCAACAGAGATCTATGTACTTGTATTCTTGGAATGATTGTTTCAACAGTGGTAAGAGATAATGGCAAATGGCTGTATTGCAGAAAATGTCCAAGGCTTTCTTAAGCTGTTACTTTGTAAATTTGCAAGCATGGTAAGATTTCCATTCCAGCTCATTTTCATAAAAGCTTTGGTATTCTTGCAGTGCACATCCCCTGGTGGTTGTAAAGGTGATAGCCTTCCTTCAAAGGAAAGGCTTGGTTGATATGCTTCTTGGGCTTTTTGTAATGAGACCTCACATCAGTAGGGTAACAGTAAAGACTGTAATGAACATGTAAAGAAAGTAGCTACAGAATGCTTTTCTGGGGGCATTTATCAATTAGCATTGAATCTTTAAGGAGTGTAGAGCATTTTGAAGAAAAATTTCAAGTATAATCTTCATTTGGACTTTGATGGAAACTCATAAAGGGATACAGTGTACCAGACTTAACTACTTTGGGAGATTTGGATCAGAAGTAAAAAATATCTCTGCTCTTTTGAAGAAATCTATGTGTTTTTCCTGATTGTTAAGTTGTCTTGGCATAACCCAGTAGTTAGGTCATCTTTGAGTGTAAGCGTCTACAGTTTTAACACCATTTTTGCTGATTAGATCTACATGCATAGCATTGGCACGTAGCTCATCTTGTATAACATGCAGCTTTTGAATTTTGGAACATGTGCTTGATCTGTTTGTCTGGCTCATGGGTTTGGTCTCACTTTTCAGACATCTTTAACATATTAAGCATTTCCTTTGATGACAGTCCATTGGAAGGGAGGTATGATACAGCTTGTCTGCATTTTGTATGATAAAGACCTGCACAGCCGTAAGGTTTCTCTGCTCATGCTTTTATCACCCAGTCTCAAAATGCAGTACCTAATGGCATGACAGACTTGAAAGTGAACATGGTGTTGTCCTATGTAATAGGCAGATCATGAAGGACTGATGTCATCTGACACAGGGGCATCCTGTGTTGCTTTTTGCCATTGGTAAATTTAGTGGGGGAAAGAGGGCATGTGTGCTTACAGAAATAGGGAGCAGCTGATGTTCCCCTTTTTTAGGGCAAACAAGTCTAAGCTGAGCCCACCTACAGAAGGTTGTCAATCTTTTTGCAACTCCTGACCTATGCCTTATGTGAAATTCTTGTCTTTTCACATTCGTGTTCTACACCCACCCACCTTCCACCCTGGGTTGAATAAATCTGATACTGTTGGGTTGTATTTTGTTCTGTATATGATAACCTTGCAGGTTTTCTTCCCACTGTGTTGCTTATCTCACATTTTAGCAAGACACCCATCACCATTCTGTCAGATATGTGATATGTGTAGTAGATGGTAATGGACAATTCTGCATCCAGAGAGAGAGAGAGTAGCTCTCATGTAGCTTCATCTGTCAATTAGTACATACATGTGCACACAGCCTCTGAATCCCTCCCTCAAGTAGTCTCTGTTGGCAATAACATTTTCTTTCCTATACCTGGAATCTTCGGACAGATTCTGGGTTGGATATAGTTAAAGATGTCCTGATGAAAAGGTATGGGTGGAATTATTTAGTCATATAATCCTGACAATTTCACTAATGCAAGGTTGTATTGAATACTTCTGTGTGGTAAGGGACCTGATTAGTTACTGCTGGCATATCTATTAATAACTAAGTTTAAAATGCTATGAAAATGGATCTCTTGGTATGAAGAGGCAAAATGTTGGTAAAGTACTATATGGAAAAGACCATTTTATTTCTCTTGAATATAGATAAACTTAACGATAAACAGATCAGCAATTTTTTTTGAGCTATGTTGTGAAATCTTGCATACTTTGTAGTTACCTCTTAAAATGCATCTCAAAGATACCTTCTAACTATGCAGAATATAAAAAAAAGTTATTTTCTATCCACTGATGGTTATCCTATTTAGAAACTAAAGCCATCCTGAAGTTTGGCAGGGTATCAGGAATGCACAAATACATACTCTATTTTTAGCTGAAGCTCCTTGCTGTAACTTTGTTGGAAAATTAGCATATGCTAAAGGGCAGTGTTTTCCTTTAACCAAACATGAAAATCCCCAAACTTTTATGTAGGAAACTAACTAGGTAATATAGCTGCTTCATGTGAGATTGTGCTTTTCTGCAAACTTGCAGATAACGTGAATGGGCTTTTCTAAATCCATAGAATTCTGAACCCAGGACATCTGTGAATAGAAATGTGGACTCTTAAATGCAAGGTAGAGTGGTGTAAATAGTGCAGTTATTTATGACTTTGAGTAATTGAAGGAAGAAGTTTGTAAGACTTAAACTGTACTGAGTACTGTTTTGGATGCTGTAAAATTGTGTGCATGCGTGATACTCCTTATTTTCTTTGGGTAAATAGAAGATTATTTTAAAATCCCTTGTTTTCAAAGTAAGAATGGCCCAAATCATCTATGAACTCTGTTTGGATAAAATAATATATTCCAGAAAACAGGAAAGCTAGGTAGGTTTTTTGTTTGTTCATTTTTTTTAAAGCCCAATGCGGACTTGGCTCCCGTGACTTCTGAATGGAAACTTCTTGTCTATTTACAAATACTTTTTAGTTGGAATTCTAGCTCCTATAATCTGTACTTCTCAGGACCCTTTCATTTCACAACAGCATCTACTGTGTTTTATTTACTTTTCCAAAATATGTTCTTAAATGATAAATAACTTGTCAGTTTTTACTGACTGGCAATTCAGCTCAAGTAGAAATACTCTTTGGTTAAACTTTTTTTTGTCTTTCCCTATGCTAATGTAACTTAAAATAAATAAAATCTGGTTTGGCAAGATCTTCCAAGACAAGAAGCCACCCTTTTCCTGACCTGATGGTATTAAATTTGTTATGTGTTGCTGGAGAAGGCACAGGGTAGTGAAATGTTAATAGTTTAGGGCTAGAGTATCTTTAGGTTGATCCTGTAAATCTCTTGCTGTGAGCTGTGCTGGGCAACACATCCCAAACTATTTGGGGCTTTGACCTCACTTTGATTCAGCCAGGCTTGTGATCCAGAGTATAACAAATTTAATGCAACTGGTTTGTGATACCCTCTGTCCAAGGTGAAGAATCACCAGGGTTTAATTAGTGGAACTTTGGCACTCTGCAAAGTTTTAATGAGATGTTATATATTGTCTCAAAACACCGGTTTTGTTGCTTGTATTTAGTACAGGCACTGTAATTAACAGATTCTCCTGCTTTAGTCAATCCTTAGTCTCCTTCAATTAATATTAAAACCAGAAAATCACAGATTCAGACTAGCTACGAATTATTTTAAGAAAGTATTTGCTTAGTGTCAACAAAGGATTTTATTTGCTAAAATCACTGTCTGGCATGCTTGTGCTTCTTTCCAAGCACAGTAACTTGTATGTACCATACTGTTCTGAAGTAAAAGCAGAAATATTGTTGTTTTATATGGCTTGTACATGTAACTGCAGATAAGGATGACTTCCCCCC
>NW_009930762.1:0-266 GCF_000696875.1 Nestor notabilis
GACTAAGGAATGCTATCTCTCTTTGGGTGTGGCTGTAGTTGTACATATGTATATATCTATATATGTGAGACAAAAGCAATGGTATTTTGAAAAATTATATGGGATCTGAGCATGACGTGAGTGGCATGGAATAAGCGGTGGATACCGTCCTGGGTTCAGCTACAGTAGTCTTTTTTTCTCCGTCTTAGTAGCTGGTGCAGTGCTGTGTTTTTGACTTTCAGTCTGGGAACAACGCTGATAACACCGATGTTTTTAGTTGTTGCTAA
>NW_009930762.1:574-4763 GCF_000696875.1 Nestor notabilis
TTATCTAAACCCGGGGGAGTTCCATTCCTCCGATTCTCCTCCCCATCCCTCCGGGAGCGGGGGGAGGAAGGAAGAGGGAGGGGAGTGAGCGAGTGGCTGTGTGGTTCCAAGTTGCCGGCTGGGCTTGAACCATGACACTGTCTCTCCCAGCTGAAGACTTAGATGCTGCTGCAAAAAAGTCATCCCTCTTTGTGCCTGTAGTGGCTGGGACCAGCATGGAGAAGATGGTATCACTGAATCAGTACAGAAAACATCAGTACCTCAACCACAGTTGTTCTGCTAATACTGACTGCAAAACTATACTGGACAGGATGAGCACCAAGGTTAGGGTTAGCAGAACAGAAAAGTCCTAGAGCTGACTTTCTTGCAAGTCCTGATCTGTTCTGGAGAGGTAGGGAGCATCACCTGTGGAGACCCAGTGGCTCATCCCTGCATGTGGACAGCTTAGGGCTCAGGTTAGCAGAACTAGGGGTCCCAAAAGCATCATCCAACTCCTGGGGAGATAGAGCAAGGACAATACATAGGACTAGCCAGTGGCACATCCATAAAGTCTCCTTAAGTAACCTCCCCAGATAGGACTACCAGGGTTAGAGTTAGGATTGTTGTATCAACATAAGCACTGAACCAAGGGAGCAGGGCCAACAGCTGAAGGGGAAAAAAAAAAGTAAATAAGAGATCCCACACTTTATTTTGAATCTTGAGGTTTTACCTATTACTTTTCTACAATACTTTAGCAACAGAAGTCAGAAGTTAGAAACAAAAAAATGTTTTTTACTTATGAAATCCTCATTGCCTGAGCAATGAGGGATCCAGCATGTACAAAGAAAAGAAAAGAAAAAAAAAGAAAAGAAAAGAAGAAAAGAAAAGAGAAGAAAAGAGAAGAAAAGAAAGGAAAAGAAAGGAAAAGAAAAGAAAAGAAGAGAAGAGAAAAGAAAAGAAAAGAAAAGAAAAGAAAAGAAAAGAAAAGAAAAGAAAAGAAAAGAACGAGTCTAGACTATAAGTTAGAAATATGAAAATGGTGTACGTCAGGACTTCAAAATGCGTAAAATACTATCAATGGCAGAAGAGAATTTTTATACCACTTATATGAAAAGATACACAGAGAACAAAATGCACCATAGGAACAGTACTTCCAAGTGCAAACAAGCAGCTACATCATTTAGAAGGTCTCTCTCAGAAGTCTCCATTAAGGGAAAAGACCTTTGTCATACAATCTACTTGCAAACATATAGTTCTGCTTACTTTCCTATGGCTTGTTTCAACTTCTAGTTTACAACTACCTTAAAAGTCGGAAATAAGCATAAATATCTCACTCCTGAAAGACACAGGGGTGTACAGAAAGGAATACTGATATCAATGTACGCGCATACTCAGGCGTGAAATGTGTTACTGGAACCTTACCTACTAGAGAAATATAACCACAGCCCACTAGATGGCACTGGAAGCTAATACAGACAGCTGCCCTTTCAAAAAAAGAACGAAAACCCCAACTGAGCAGTAGAATCTTCCACTGCAGACATGCCTGGTACCTTGCAAGGACTCATAAATCTTGTCCCACCTTCTTTTACTTAGCTGCAAAAGTGCTAGTGGGTACAGACTGGATGGGAAGGGGGTGAAAAGGGTGTAGTGAAATGAGCTAACAATCTGTTTTCTGCAAATGAAGCCACAGCATCCATGGACTGCTTTTCTACTGAGGCATCCATACTGCCCTGTAGAAAAAAGCTTATTTATGAATCTTCAGAAGCAGCTACACTTCAGAAATCCTGCAGCCCAGCACCAAACCACCTGGCTAGGAGGCAGGAACCTAGGGCTTCAAACACTCTGGCAAGAAAGGGCAAAAGGAGATGAGGTTTAAAGCCAGCCTCCTCAAGTGCTTCTGCTGGGGTGCAGGAGCTGGTGGCCGTGGGGCCGTAGTTGGGCCTCCCAAGCCACCTGCAGGGTGGCACCTGGCTGAAGCCAAAGCTAGAACTGTGCATGGGGTTGTGAGGCTGGTGTGACTCGAAGTCATTTTTTGCTGCCTGGTTTCTTCATGGGCAACTCAGTAAAGCACCTGTCACAGTTGTGATGGGATTGCTTTATTCACCACTACTACATGAAGATAAACACTTTTGGGGTGAAACTGGTTTAGAACTGTTAAGGAATCTGACATATTACAGCCTGGGTGCAGAAAAGGAGCCCCAGACTCTACTTCGTTGTTTTGGGTGTAATGGGCAGCTACTTGACTACAGCTTTTTCTCTTTTTTTCACATTAAAGTACATTCTTATATTAAAACAGTCTTACAGATCAAGAAAAGAGGGCTCATCTCTATTTTGATGTGATTTGGGAAATGTTTTTAGGGTGAATCACCTAACGAAGATGAATGTTTCAAATTATTTAAAAAAAATAAATTTAACTAATAGTATTTTATCTATTTTTGCCAATTAGAAAAAAAGAGCAAAATGTCAATTATAAATACGAGCAACAGGTAAGCATATTATTTCAAGTAACAACAATGAAGCATTCTCATATACAGTAGGTGCTGCTCTACTAATTAAGGTATGAATTTTACGCTGGCAATTAGAATATACAATACACAAATAATAGACCTAACATATCTTTATTTTATAAACTATTAAAAAATATTTTATTCATTTTAGAATTTAAAACGTAAAATATAAATGACAGCCAACTTGAGTTGAACATTTTAATATTAACAACAGCCAATTTAACGTTTTAACATTCCTTTAAAATATCAGATTTCTCACTGAGGTTTCTCTTTTCAGTTTACACTTGGACCATTTATGCACTGGCTTACAGAGCCTACCTGCAGCATTTCAAGAACTGAAGGAGTAGTTTGTTAGCAGAGCTGTATTTCCAGACAGTCTCTCTGAGCACAGGGCTAACAGCATACATGGGCTTGCCCTTTTTTGTCTTGCTAGAAGCTGATGTGCAGCATTTATTCTAAAGCAATAGAAAAAACCATACCTGGAGCTAGCTGTGTCTATCTTCTGGATGGCCATTTAATATGCTTAAGACATGCACAATTAATAGTTTGCCTTCCTGAAATAGCTATCTCTAGATGCATTTTTTAGAGCTTTTCATTTCTATGGTGACCATAAACCAGACTAACTGGGGACAAGTTGGTTATTTCTGCCCTGCTGCAGTGATCTTTTTGTTTTCTATTTATAATTAAAATGAAAAATTACAGAAAAAGAAAACAAAGCTGATTGTACAGAACACACACCTCTAACTGAGGCAGAGGCTTGTGGGAGATAATGGAAACTATATGATTATTGTCAAAGAGAAGTAACTGCTTGGCTGGAGAAGAAAGAATTAAAGAAGAAACAAAGTACAATCAAGCAGAGCAACCCCGCTGGCTGAAGAGGAGAGAGCATAAGATACCAAGACACCTGACTGAGGAGGAGAGAGCATAAAAATAAGAGACTGGCTACTTTGGGACTGGCTGTGAGAAAGCAAGCAGTGTCAAAAAACAAACTGTCAGTCAGGAACTAAACATGATAGGCTACAAATAGAATGGTATAAAAGCTAAAGCAATAGGCTAAAAATAACTGTTGTTAGAATGGTACAAAAAGTTAGAGCAGTAGGCAATAAACGGATTCACTGCATGAAGACACTCTGGGTCCGTGCCTTCATCCCCTCAAATGGTGACGCTGATGTGCGGTCGAAAGGCGCAGCTTGCGGAAGAGGGCTGCATACTCCGGGGGGGACGTCTCGGTTGAGTGATCGTCTTGCCAGCTGGACTGAGCGGACAGAAAATCCCGGGTAGACTACGTGAATTTACATCACCTACACTGTCGGAGAGGTAGGTGAGCAACTGAGAGACAAGAAAGAAAAGTAAGCAAGATGGGTTCCAACATGTCGACAGAAGAACGCACCATCATAAAGATGTTGCAGCATGTTTTAAAGAAAAGGGGGTGTGTGTATGAGAAGTACCCCTTGGAACTTTTATTAGCATGGCTAAAAAGTAAAGGCGTAGCAGCAGATGCACAGACAGCATTCCTTATAGATACATGGACTAAGACAGGAGAAGTTTTGTGGGATGCAGCCACCAAGGGCGATGATATCGCCACAAAACTCCTGACTACATGAAGATTGGTTATTAACTCTTTAAAACAACTTAAGACAGATCATGCTGCTCAGGCAGCTGTGATTGCAGCTACCGCTCCAGCAGCTAACTTGTCAAAAAAC
>NW_009930762.1:4891-5125 GCF_000696875.1 Nestor notabilis
CCACTCACGCACTTGAGTGGGGACAAATTCCCTGCCAGTAGCACGGCAAACACTATGACCTATGATCCTGTAGCACCGGCAACACCTGCAACAAAAGGCAGCAGCCGAGGGAGAGACAGCAGTTGCTGCCACTCTGAAAATGGCACCCGATGGATTCCAGCGAGACACGTGCACCCTACGTCGGCTCCTGCTTGCAGTAATGTGCGTGTGTCGTGGTTTAAGCCCAGCCAGCAA
>NW_009930763.1:0-242 GCF_000696875.1 Nestor notabilis
TTTCAGCCAGCGCCGTCGGCTAACCCCCGCTGGAAAAAGAGGGAGAAAGAACCCCGGGGCGGGGGGGGAACGACATTTTCAAACCGAATTAATTCTGTCCTGTGAGGGGGGATGCGGGAGACAGCAAGCGCCCAAGGTCGTTGGAAGAAGTATTTCAATGCATTGGGAACATTAGGGCTCCTGTTTCAGCGGGGAAGCTCACAAGAGCTTGTTTTTCCGACCTCGGGGTGCCCGCCACGCCG
>NW_009930763.1:398-625 GCF_000696875.1 Nestor notabilis
TCCCATTCGCAATTAAAGAGTTTATTGAGGAGGGTAAAACCGGTAATTAGCAGGAATATTCCCCCCTCCCCGGTTCCACCTGCAGGGCAGGAGTGCAGCTGGCAGAATGGCTTCCAGCAGCGACCTGGCGCACCCACACAAGTTTTGCTTTGGTTTTTGGTTTTTCTTTGCAATGCCCTTCACCGGAGAGGGCTCCGGTTGTGCTGCTCGCCCAGCCTCGGTGCCGG
>NW_009930764.1:0-15883 GCF_000696875.1 Nestor notabilis
AGCAAGTCCAGAGGAGGGCCACGAGGACAATTAGAGGACTTAGAGCACCTCTCTTATGAAGACAGGCTGAGAAAGTTGGGCTGTTCCGCCTGGAGAAGAGAAGGCTGCGTGGAGACCTCATAGCAGCCTTCCAATACCTGAAGGGGGCCTACAAGGATGCTGGGGAGGGACTCTTCATTAGGGACTTTAGTGGTAGGGCGAGGGGTAATGGGTTTGAACTTAAACAGGAGAACTTTAGGTTAGATCTGAGGAAGAAGTTCTTTTCAGTGAGGGTGGTGAGGCACTGGAATAGATTGCCCGGGGAAGTTGTGAATGCTCCAACCCTGGAGGTGTTCAAGGCCAGGCTGGACTGAGCCTTGGGTGACATAGTTTAGTGTGTAGTGTTCCTGCTTATGGTAGGGGGGCTGGAACTAGATGATCTTAAGTTCCTTTCCAACCCTAACTATTCTATGATTCTATGATAAATAATGCCCACTCCTTATTCTGCAAAGAAATAGATTTGTAACAAAGAGTAGGTAGAAAAATCATTGGTCTGTGAAGGATTCCATTTTTAAACTACTATAGTTTAATGTAGCATGGAATCATAGAATGGTTAAGGGACCTCTGGAGGTCATCTAGATAGAGAGTATAGTGCAGGGATACCTGATATCATTCTAACCAAGGTAACTTGGACATCCAGGGTCAAGTACAGCTGTGTCAACTGACATATCAAAGGATGCACGAGGTCTTGTGTGATTTCCAGTAACTAAGCTAGATTTTTCAAATGAAACTTGGGTTTTGCAAAAGCATTTCCAACATCTTTAGTCAGCTAATCATGCAGACCTGCATCTAATAGTGTAACATAATATTTAAGAACATGTGATCATTTCTGGAACAAGATTTAGACAACAAGCTATGTAAAGAGTGGTGGATACAGAAAACAGCCTGAAGGGATTTAGAATTTCTTTAGCTTCAGTTCATGTTGCCATGACATGATATACTTACAGCTACACCCCCAGCATTTGGAGTGGAGAATGCTGGCTTCTAGAAGAAAAAATCCAAGAGGAATTCCCATCAGAAATCTATATCTTTATAAAACCACAGTGCACTGCAAGTAGCTCATTAATTGAAAATTTGAGAAATGTGGGTGCCACAGACTACTTGAAGGTGAATTATTTCATACTTTTTATCCACTTTCTGGTTCTGTAGTTTTGAACACAAAAGATGACACATCTACTGGTCAGTATCTTCTGTCAGATAGTTGTCATAGAATCATAGAATAGTTAGGGTTGGAAAGGACCTTAAGATCATCTAGTTCCACCCCCCCTGCCATGAGCAGGGACACCACACACTAAACTATGTCGCCCAAGGCTCTGTCCAACCTGGCCTTGAACACCTCCAGGGTTGGAGCATTCACAACTTCCTTGGGCAACCTATTCCAGTGCCTCACCACCCTCACTGTGAAGAACTTCTTCCTTCTTTCTAATCTAAACTTCCCCTCTTTAAGTTTGAAGCCATTACCCCGTGTCCTACCACTAGAGTCCCTAACGAAGAGTCCCTCCCCAACATCCTCATCTTTCTGTCTGCCTCTGATGGAAGCTGGCTGAAGCCTGAATGTCTAATGATCTTCCATAAAAATTAATGTTTTATTAAATTAATTAAGTGCGCCTAGCCAGATTAACACATTTTTTTCTTAGACCTGATAAACTTTTCACATCAACATTTCCATTTGGCATCATGTTCTGAAAATTAATTATACATTTTGGCACTAGATATTTCTTTTTATGCATTGCTAGGGAGCATCAAGAGGGGGGCTGCTCCTTTTGGGAAGGAAACTGAGGGCAGCTGCCATGCAGGCCAGGCACAGGAGAGGTGAGTCTTTCCTTGGGGAATGCCCATGAGTTCCCTCTAGAATCTGGCTATGAACCAAGCCTCTTGCTCATTAGTGATGCTATCACGAGGGCCATGTCACCAGAAAGTGTGCTGTAAGAGGTGCTGGGCAGTCTGGGTTGTAGGCAACTTATGAGGGAGGATAATGTGATCCACAGTGGTGAAAAGGCCACACTCACTGTGACAGCAGTGCTCCCTGATGAGGGGGGGTCAAGTCTACCCCGAAACCTGTGGGGACAAGGTGTGGTGGCCCATCAGAATTAGGGAACCAGGGTGGGCATGGAGGACATGCAAGTGGCCAGCAGGGCTAGACTCTGCCTTTATGTGCTGATCCCCCCCCAGGTGCAGGGCAGGCCCCATAAGCTTGGCTTCCAGCCAAAGGTCACCTGAGATGGCTGTCAGGCTGCCCTACAGGTAGACAGCTCCCTCAGAAACAGGACCAGGAGCTGAGGGTGGCTGTGGCTTGATGGAGTGCTGGTCCACAGTGCTCAGGTGAACAGTGGCAGGGCAGGGTGGCAACAGCTATGGGCCTCACTGGCCCTGTGAGCAACAGGAGGGTCAAGGCAGTAGGTCTAGTTCAGCCCAGGAGATACATGCAATGATCCAGTAACGTGGGTGCAGAGGATGTCGCTAGGGTAGGGACTGATGGCTCTGTGCTCAACTTAAATGGGGTTCTGGTCCACAGAAAGGGCGGTGGCATGCCCCTGGGAGGCATTCTAGAAAAAAGAGTTCTGCTGTTCAGACAACAAAAAACTCAACATTTACCAATTTTCACTTGATTTTCATTTATGCAGGTGTCAGCTGCTTCCCAACTCTGGATCCAAAAATGCAGAGGTAGGTCTTTGCCAAAATCCTTTGATGTAAGGATACATGCTGATCCAGAGCATATCAGCTATTCACTAGTAAAGCCTGTTAGTGCCCTCAGATCCCCAAGAGTTGGTTTTAATTGCTCCTTATTTTAATCTAGTTGAACAGACTCGTCTTGTGTTCTGAGACATAAACAAAAATAATTTCCAATCACCCTGCTCTGTCTTGTAGACACTTCTTGAAGTATTTCTGATACTTTGATCATGTCATCTTTTCTTATTTCCAAAGTAAACAACCCTAATCTTCTCAATCTCTCTTAATCTCTGAGAAGCCCTTAAGTATCTGAAGGGGTCCTACAAGGATGCTGGGGAGGGACTCTTCATTAGGGACTCTAGTGGTAGGGCACGGGGTAATTGGTTTAAACTTAAACAGGGGAAGTTTAGGTTAGATGTAAGGAAGAAGTTCTTCACGGTGAGGATGGTGGGGCACTGGAGTGGGTTGCCCAGGGAGGTTGTGAATGCTCCAACCCTGGAGGAGTTTAGGGCCAGGCTGGACAGAGCCTTGGGTGACATAGTTTAGTGTGTGGTGTCCCTGCTCATGGCAGGGGTGTTGGAACTAGATGATCTTAAGGTCCTTTCCAACCCTAACTATTCTATGATTCTAGGATTCCTTACTCCTCCGTGAGCTGTCTCTGCCTCCGCAATGCTTTTTCTGAGACAAGGTGGCCAGTGCTGTAGCCAGGACATTACTACAGCACCCACTGATTTATAGAAAGATAATATAATATTATTTGTATGTTCAGCCTCTTATGCTTCCTGTAATGTAGTGCTTTGTTAGCTTTCCTGAGTAGCTCCTGAGTGGCACTGGCACTAGAGCTTTGAGCTCTGTTGTTAACCTGAGGTCCCTTTGCTGTGTCGCTACAGAAGTTACTTGCGGTGCTGTTGGTGTTAGATGCTGCTATGTAGATGCTAGGATTACTGTGTTGCTGCAGGTACTGTAAAGTGTAGGAATGTTTTTTTTCAAGTCCATGTTTATTTGTATGTATCGACATTGAAATGCATTTGCTGCAATGTCCTTTCAGGCCCATTGCACAAAGGCACTGCCACAGCATGTGTGAATGTATGTGCCAAGTTAGCTGATGCTGATGTGGGACCATGGGCCCTCTGCCCTCCTTCTGGTAGTCCATCTATGCCTGCTTTTCTTCTGGGGTGCAAACACCTACATCAGGGAGAAGTCATGATGACTTACTTCATCCATGTGGAATACAGTCCAGGAGTCATGGAGTAATCACAACAATATCCCTGGGAGTAGTGGAGGGAGCAGGACTGTCCCTTTTAAAACCACAAAGAGTCTAACACACATGTAGGATAATTCCAGTTTCTCACTCCCTTCAGATTGGAGCAAGTTGATCTCCTAGCCTGTTACCCACAAGCTATGTCACAGGGTAGGGATGAAGAGAAGAAACTAGCTTATGGTATTAAAAAAACAAAAAAAAAAGTTAATTACGTCAGAGAAAGATAGGACAAGAATCCAGAAACATTTTCTCAGAAGATTCATCTGAATTACCCATTTTGGGCAAATTTGCTACAGGTGTCTGGAAATTCAGTTAGTATGGACTGGTATCACTTTAAAGGAAATTTGGGTTTGGAATAACTTGACTTTACTAGTGAATAGCTGATATGCTCTGGATCAGTATGTATCCTTACATCAAAGGATTTTGGCAAAGACCTACCTCTGCATTTTTGGATACAAACAGAGTTGGGAAGCAGCTAACATCTGCATAAATGAAAATCAAGTGAAAACTGGTAAATGTTGAGTTTTTTTGTTGTCTGAACAGCAGAACTCTTTTTCTAGAGTCTGAAAATTTAGTGACTTATGGAAATTTACTCTCATAAAGGTAGCAATTTCTCATCATTACATCAAACTCAGATGGTCCAGGTGATCAAAGATCTGAGTATAAAAAAAATTATACATTTTGTAAAAGCATGTCTGTTCATCTCAGATTCTATCTAGATACTTAAGATAACATTAAAAGCTGCTATAATTCCTGAGGTCTATCAGTAGAATTAGGCTTCTTAACTCTTCATGGAGATACCAGTGTTTCCGTTGTTCTTGAAAACATTTGACAGATTTTAATAAGATTCTTTCTGCTTGATCCAAACTTTATGTGGTAGGATAGCACATCCTCTGGTTTTGCATCATTCACTGGGAAAAAGTCTGAATGAGTCTTCCCAGATATGTGTGTAAATGCCTAAATTAAACCACTCCAGAATAATTATAGCAAATGGCATTTTTCCCACAAATTCATTTTGTCATCCATTGCATTAATTTAATAACATAATGATAATCTTCAGACTTTGTGTACTCATCCTGACAAAGTCCTGTGCTCTGGATTTTTTTACATCAAATATGTTGGAAATGATGTAATTAGATCTTAAGTTTGGAAACGGATTGTTTTCATTACAAAGCTAACATTAGTGGTTAATAAGATTGCATACACATGGCTACATACCAGAGCATAGCTATAAACATCATAAAATGCAAAATAATTAAGTGACCTTTCCCCAGACTATTTTCAGTGGCAGAGCTATGACCTTCTTAGATTGTGTTCTGAACTTCTGGATTACCACTGAATGCAAAATCGCTGCATGTAATGAAAGCAAGTGTTAGGATGCCATAAACTGTTTCAAAAAGCAGAGATGACAGCATTTGAAATGTGTTGAAAGCTCTAATGTAAATTATTTAGACTGCATGCATGATGCAAACCTCTCTGCTTGAAGAGTCTAATCAATTCTTTCATTTGATAGGAATTTTAATTGGATACAACAGCCAGGGGTGCAAATATCGTTCATCTACCTAATTCATTGGCTGTTTAATTGAGGCTAGCTTAATGTTTTCATTGTTGCTACATATATTAGAACAAAAAGACATTAAGATGATTTAATTGTGGATATTGCAACAGGAAAACCTAAAGCCTTAAACAGTATGTTGAAAATATAGGATGCATATTACAGAGATAATTATATAGTCTTGAAACACTATGGCATGATGTATACTCCTATCTATCACCAGTGGTGGAACATACCTTCCAGTAGTATAAGCAATAAAATAGGCACTTCAAATTGAAGGAAACATCTGCACAAGAGGTACTTCATTGATTCGTCAATTGTCTGCTTCTTATTAGTTTCTTAAGCCTTTATACTTGACAAACATAAGTGTAAATATATTTCTATTTGGTTCATTTTAACTTCTGGAAATGCTGTTTTCTGTCATAAAAAGGCTATAAAGGCCAATCATATAAAAACCTATTTACACAAATATACAGCAAGCTGTGTTAAACACATGCCAAGGGACAATTTTCTGTTGAACTATATCCCAAAACATTTTTGCAAACAGAGGGCTAGAAATAAGCATTTAAGATAAATTAGGGAAATGTTTCAGTTGTCTTTGAAAAGGTGCATGTTTTGAGGTTAATGAATTTGGAAAAGAAATGAAAAGAAATTGTCTGGAAAATAAGACACATGCTATTGAGTCAAGGTCAGATTTGCCTGGTATGAAATATAGTTTCATGTCATAGAAGCTGAGGTCCTGTCCTTCCTTGTAGCACAAGAAATTGGGGGTGGTATTGTTCTAACCTGGCTATTATCTCTAGAAATAATGTTTTTGCAGAAGCTAAGTTAATGAGGTAAGGGGCTGGTGATCTCTTAATTAAAAGTCTAAAAATAGGACTGGTGATAAATGGGGTGTTAAAATATCCTAACTAAGGAAAAATCTTTAAGGTAGCAATGATCAATGCACAGTTCTGATTTCATGACACTGCATATTCATTTAATGAACCTCCTATTTTATCTGTTAATTACTACAGCACTCTCTGGATTAAGACTATAGAACATTCTTTGGAAAATCTGTACATTGTCTAGTTGAAGTTTATTTATGAATATTTATTAGTTTGTTAGCATATCAGAATCTTCTTAGTAGCTGACACATTACCTCACACTAATAAGGGCTTTTGTTTGACATGGAAAGCAGTTGCTTTACATTGGAAGGGCCGTTAAAGCTTAGTGTATGTCTTTCAGATGAGCAAAGAAAATCAGGAAGCTAAATATACACACTGATATTTTCAAACAGGCCCAGCTGAATTATATGACCTATTTGCATCATACTATATTGAGAGAGATACACAAATCCAACTTTAATTCTAAATAGAAACATCTGGCCAGTAAATCTACAGTTAATGGTAAATCATCTTTTCAGTTCATCTGTGAAAACAAGATTTCTAACAAATTTAATACAGTGAAGTATGCATTCAGATACAAGAAAAAGATATTTCAACCTGAACATAATTTATCTGGATAATTATCTGGATAATGTGGATAATAATAATAATTATTAACCATTTACTAGAGTATGTTATGGCCTCTAGTTAAACCTAAGCACTTTGTTTGACTTGACTTTTAAATGTGAAAATGTGATGAAAGACATTTTGTTAAAAAACAAGGCCAGTCAGAAAACCAAACACAGGTTGAATAATAAAAAGAATATGAAAAAGTGGCATGGCTGCAAGAATACAGTACAAATCCTGCAAGATTTCGGTATAAATAAAAAAATCTATACAAAACTATCAGTCTCCAGAAAGCTTAACTGATAGTAACCACTGAAACTTGTGCTGTCAACAGTAAGGATCCAATAAGCAAACTCACTCTCTGCTGACCCAACATGTCCCTATAAAGGTTAATAATTTCACACCTATTGATTTCAGGCCTATTTAAGTTGTTAATTGTCAGGGTTGAAGTGATCTGAAAAAATATTGCTCTGGAATAAGACAAGAGATATAGTTCTTATTTTTAAACATGGTCAGACCTCTCAGAAGGATGAAGTTTCTCAATGCCTGTGTGAGACAGCTAATCAGGAGTTACTACAATGTGGTCATAGTTTCACAGGTTGAATATGACATCAGATGTTAAAGAGCCACATAGAGTCCTACTTCCCTAAGTATTTAGATTAGGAATCTCATTAAAGTCTCTGTGATATTGTTCATTTCTTATGCTAGAAATATATGGGTGTGAACTGGGGTTGAGGAGAACCTGTTGTGTGTCAGATATTCCTACGTCATCTTTTGAGCAACACCATGCCCCTGCATCTGCTACTTCAGATATAACCACAGAGCTTAAGGCCAAAACAGACCTATAGACTATTCAATCTGTACAACATAGGGTATTTCATCCAGTTACTTTTGCACCAAGCCAGATAATTTGCACCTCACTAAAGTTTCTTTTGTGTTCTGCTAAAGCGTATTAATTAATACATAATGCAGTACTGGAAAGAAGCTAGATTGTACAGCAATGAAGACATATCTAGAATAGAATATACAGAAAGAGTAAAACACACTGAAATGCCGTAGAGGAAGAAGCAGTAGCATAGTTGGGTTATACAGGTATAGAGGGAGAACTCAACTACGAGAAAAAGTTAAAAGGGCTGGTATCTATGAAGGAATTCACTAATTCATAGACAAAATTTTAAATAGAAAACAGAGGAAAACAACTGAAACTTCTATGTTACCTCAAGAAATTTCCACAGAACAATTTTAATCCAAATCATCAGTTATTTAATATTATTACATTATTCTTATTGCCTGTCAGGGTTTGGTAACAAGCATTTAATTTTCCACCCTCTGAATTATCTTGGCTGCACTATGCTTGTCTTTCTAATTGTATCTTTTCTCTGACTTGACCCAAGAGTGAGATGATTTACCACCTGTACTCTTACCTTAAACTGTGCCAACCTAATCAACTTGAGATTTAATCAAGCATTCACAATGTCAATATTTCGTTTTCACCTTTACTTATTTTATGTGAAATGACATTGACCACTGCTCAAGTGATTAGCTGAGATTGCGTGGCTTTGCCTGCATTGTTACAGACATTATCTGACTTTTGCTGTATTTTTCAGTGCTTACTCCAGTGTGCAACTGTTGTCACAAGACCTTTGGTTTCGTGACCTGTGTATTTTTACCAGTGTCCTGGGACCATAATGAAATGCAGGCTCTTTTATATTTATATTCACATCCGGCCATAATATGTCTGCCATCTGTTCAATGGGTAGGTATGCCTTTTGAGGTATTCATAGTTCAGGCATTTACTTTCTGAACCTTAAATCACCTCCTCAGCGGATTCTACCTCTCTCCATTGACTCTACAGGAACACAGATTTTTAGCTGTCATCTACAAAGGTGCATTCAAATTTCTTTCTATTGTAGATTGTGCAAATATCCTCATTGTAGTTATTGTGCAGGCTGATTGGATGAAAAAATATGTCTAGATTAAATCTCATGTTTTGCTGTCACAGCACAGTGATACTGTTTCAGTAATCATAAAGATTGTGTTATGAAAAAAACTGAAATTTGCATACCAACTGTAATTATACATTTGGGACCTTTGATTTTCATTTATTCTCTAGGTAATTTTTAGTGGCCTATGCCTGATTTAAGTTCTTTTCCTGTTACATTGATCTTCTGAAGTGTATGTACACATATAGACACATAGAATATAAAAATGAGTGTGTTATGTGTAGTATATAGCTACTACTTATCTGACAGTCTGATATGAATAAATTTTTGGAAGGTGGGGGGTACCAATCCTGGAATTCAGCATTCAGTCTGCAGGAATTTGTGGGATTGTGATTTTACCAGTGGGACAAGGATTTTACCTTACATTGGAATAGAGGTTTTCCAGCCTCTAGGCATTAAAACAGAGATGATGTCCCACAAACACTATCATATTAGTTACAAGATCTCATTGACTTCTTTTCTGAGTAATTAATTTTTTGATTCAGTGACAGAAATTAAGAACAAAATTAATAAAAAGCACGCAACATGATAAATCCCAAATTAAAATGCGTAACTTCTCTCACCCAAGCAAAACACTGAATTTTGTTCGTGCAAGATGTATCAAAACTTTTAGTTTGGGGCATGTGCAATAAAAGGTGAACAAGCAAAAGAATGCTGAGGATGATACTTCCTTTCTTTGCCTAGTGGTCAGGCAAATATTTAAAGTAAGACTGTTTGAACTTTCAATCCCTGGAAAGCACCTGTTCTTAGTCATCAGACTAACAAGTGAAGTTGACAAAGTGAAAGAATGCTTTCCTCTCATGAAGTTATTCCAGCATGTAAACATTGCAACTCAGATAACTCCTCTCATACTGAAGTTTAACAACTGCATCAGAACAATATTTTCCCTGTCTATCAGTCAACAAATATTTCATTGAGATGCACGTTAACAGAAGATAGAGTCAAGAAAAAGCTAAGGTTTTAGACACAGCTGATCTGCACTTGTCCAAGTGAAGTGGCTTATCCAAGTAAGTGCAAGTAATTTGAATGAGTTTAGCCCTCTTTTCACTGAAGTCTGAGCTAACACTGATTATTCTGTATTTGCCATATAGTTAGAGCATGCATACACACACATATATACATGCTTACCACAGATAGGTTCATGTAAAGTACTGTTTTACACAGTACTGCACCATTGTCCTTCCTTATGTTATCCTAGTATTCAAAGATGGTGTTAAGAGAGCTCTCTTATTCAGTCCTTCTTCAGCAGCTTTGGTGATCCCAAATGTGCAAAACTGTATTCAAACTTGAGCCTGTATTCCTTCAGTTTCAGAAGCTGTGAACTATAGGAATATCATATATCAAACAGAAATGACTTTTGGAATATTTAATTCAATGTGCTAGAGATACTAAAATTAGGACTCAAATCACAAGTTTGCTGATTTCTAGTTAACTGCTGCAAACATACAAAGTTCAGTATATGTCTTGAATCCAATGACACCATGATGTCACTTCATTTGCTAAACAGAGAACTGAATGTATTTCTTAAAACATCACAAGGTAATAGATTTTTAAATATTAAAAAATACAGAAGATAACTATAAGTAATTTGAAAAACTTCTCTTTTTATTACTAGATACATTAATTTTGAAAAACTCCAGGCACCCCAATGGAATAATTTTGAAAGTAACAAAAGAAAAATAGTTCTTATTTTGTACCATTTATATATATCTTTTATTCCCACTATATCCCTCTCTTCTTTTATTTGTTCCCTACTTTTCAGGTTGTAGTAGAAAAAAAATGACATGAGACTATGAAAATGAAATGTTCTGAATTGCTTTCTGTATTATCAGAAGTTGTGTGATTCATGATTTTGCTAAGTAAACTCCACAGGGGAAAAATACGTGAAAGGTGTATAATCCTGGTCTCCTGGAATGTTTATTCATATTAATGCAGTGCACAGTTAGAATTGTCTTTGTATATGTCTATTTCATGCCAGCCATAACAAAAAGGAATGAAGAAGGTAATTATAAATAATTTAATGAAGCCCTGTCAATCGAAATAGGAAATTTTGTATGTATGTAAAAGTGTTTAACTTTGCCAGGAGGGCTTCCCATATACACAAAGGAACTACGTAGACAAATATTCTGCATATGCTTGTGAATAATTAAAGGGATTTAAACAAGAAGCAACTATTTTAATATACCTACACATAATGACCACTTACTATAGCTATAGAAACTGTAGTTTACTGTTCACTGACTGTGTGTACACAAAATGAGGATTAGGATTTATAGCATTCTCTAAAGTCACATATGTGGTCTTATAAGGTAAAGAAAAATTACAGAAAAACAAGCTGTAGGGATAATTAGTGTGTTCTTTTCAGGGCATTATAAGGCTCAATTCATTATATTGGAGGGTACTGCTAATAAGAAGGGCCACTGCTGATTTCCAGGGGTGATAACAAAGGGCAGTATTTTTTATTACATATATGTTCATAGCTTCTGAATACACAGGTACTGAAGTGCTTATCCTAAGCACTATCATAAATAAATACATGTATCCTAAGCACTATCCTAATTTTTACAGAGAGTTTAAAAATAAGAGCTAATTAAAAATGATGTGTTGATGGCTCCTGTGCCAGCAGTGAGCCTGACACAGTTATCTACAGGATATAAATTGTACCACACATCTTAAAAGAATGCTACTTGAAAGATCCACTGACTGGGGCCATCCCAAATATTACTTCGAGAACAATCCATCTGTGGAAAAAATGGAAAGTGTGGCAGTTTCAGTCCAGTACACCATGGTAAATATTACTTTTATACTTCCACTTTTTAAAGGATGAAGTATGACAAGGAAGACTGAAAATGCAAAATATCTGTTCTTTTTGGAACAGATGTATAAACAGCACCAAAAAAGTGAAGTTGAGAGATTTCCCATAACACAGACTGCATAGAACATCAGCTTGCCTGAACACAGTGGTGATACAAACCATAAATAAAATGTGAAAGTTGGTCTGGTTGCTTAAAATGCATAACTTATTCCAAAGAACAATTAGCATTATTTATTTTCATTACAGTTCCTTTACCAGACTTTATGAAAGATCGATGGTGATTCATGAATGAGCTTTTGTGCAGTGAGAGATTCTTCACTAAGAAATGCACTGAATCACTAAGAATTGTAATAATTTCACATATTGTAAGGAACTGTCAGTTGGTACAAAGCTGATCAGTCATCCTAGAGCATTCTTGTGTGAATTATTCCAGTCACTGAGCATAAGAGTATAGTGTAGACCAGAAAAAACATCACCAACTTTTACTGTATTGAACTGTTACTGGTTCTCATCCACCCTGCAAAACACTTTCTCTTCTGCAATAAGTATCCAAACTATATTGCTCTTTAGTGGACTAGCTGGTTCAACACATAGAAATAGATCAGATTTCCTCTTAATCAAATTCATGGAAGATTCAATAGGGTACAGGAAAACAACATAAATGTTTTATAACTTCTTTTTTTTCCTCCTACAGCAAGTTTTCTACTGTTTATCTATATTTTAAGATCACTTAGCTGCACTGATTTAACATTTTTCTGCCAAAGTATTTAGAGAGAGGCTTATTTCCTGGATTTTTAACACATGCTGAAAGTAACTTAGGGAGATAAGACTATATACTGACATTTCAAACTAAAGTACTGTGAGAAAATGTAATTTAATTTTAATCCAGAGTGGCTTGTCTCCCCAAAATCTGGATTTTTTTATTTTTCAAACTAAGTTTCAGTGATAATACTTGCTGGTTTATCACTCTTATTTTTAAATTATCATGCCAGATTTAAAAATCTTTACATGTTTACATGGTGGTGGTGAGATATAAGGGGGTGTGTAAACATCACAAATGTACATAAAAAGTTCAGATAAGACTGTGAAACATAGACACACTTAGAAACAGGGCACAGTCAGGTCAGTGGAAGACATGAATACCGGAAATTGTCTTGTGGAAGTTGATGGTAGCTGATGGTATGTCAGGCTAAAGGAAGGAGAAGATCTACATAAAGATTTTATTCAGCCTAGAGAGAGATACTGCTTGATTTACTCCACTGAGAGAGTGAGGACTTCTGGAGATTGACAAGAGAGAATGAAAAGCAGATGGAAGGGTTTTATTGAGAGCTGTCAAGAATAAGCTTTCCTGACTAGTCTTTTGATGAGTCTCACTACCCTGGAGTTCTTCCTTGTGATATTTCCACTATATGTGATTTCAGAGTGCTCCCTTTGGCATTACTTACCTCATGCAGGGGAATATCTAACATTCAGTCAGATCTCCTTCAAGTCTACCCTTTCCCAGGTCTTCTGCCTTTCATCCTGAATGGAGTCCCACACCACTGAAAAGCATGTTGCCTCACATGTGGGGCTTTCCTTCTGTTCCAGTCACTTCAAACAAAAGGTTAATGTTAGTTCTATCCCACTCAGAGGTGTTTCTCTGCAGTTCATCTTTCCCCTTATGGATCCACTCCCGGAGCTAATCACAGTTCTTATCTTTTGTCCTTCTAATTTTCCCCAGTGACAGATCCTTTTCCAGCCTCTCATGATCCCTGTGAGGCTATCTTTCTCCCTATCCTCTCAGGATGGTGAACAAAACACCACCCCCTAGGTAGATTCATAATCTGCTGTAGATTCCTCCTTTTAATCTCATTTACTCATCATGAACTGCCCTCTTCAGGTGCCACCAACAAGGACACATTTAAGCTACTTTTTAAGACTTGTTTTGGGATTACCCTCTCCAGTAAGCCCAAGTGACTCTTGCTACAGAACGACAGATGCTAATGGTGGACTGCTAACCCATAACAACCAACAGATGTCATTAATTCCATTATCTTCTGGAAGGATTGCCTGTCTGGCAATATGAAAAGAAGTAAAGGGTGCAGAAGCATTAAAGGCTTATTAGACCTTCTACATTTTGTCAAATTGCCTTGGCGGGGGGGTTGGACTAGATGACCTCCAAAGGTCCTTTCAAACCCTAGTGATTCTGTAATTCTGTGAATATTGTGCATTGGATGGAAACTATGCCTAGTATGGTTGCAACTGGCAAACCAGGATTGAAGAGAAGCCAAACGTTCAATACCTTGGCCTGTGTATCAGCTTTGAATGGAAAAGAAAGTAATCAGGTTCTAAAATAGATCGGAACTGGAGGTCTTTCTTGTTGGTACTGGAAAAAAAGAGGGAATAAGTTATCTGTATGTTTGCTCCCAGGACACTGCAACTGCATGCTGTCCTTACTCAGGACAGACTGTAATTATGGAGGCAACCCTTATGCTATTTTAATTGTGTGCTCCCAGCAGACTGAAGTTTTTGTTATTGTGCTATGAATGACACAGCTGAGATAAGTATTCCTTTACAATTACGCTTACTCTTGTTAGTCTTTTCAGTGAAACAGAGATGGAGTCGAGTTCAGTGGCTAAATTACATCAATAGCTTTACCTTGTAATGTTCTGAATATACTCATGTTTAATTCAAATTTGATCCAAAACGCATTCTAAACACTTAATAACATTGGTTTGACCCCCAATTAGGTGATGTGTGTCCACAAGTAACTGTGAGATACAGCATGTTTTCAGTGTTCCATTATCTTCCCTTCTTTCCAGTCAGTCTCTTCACTACCTGCTCAACAGACAGATAAGTCTCTTATCAGAAGTAGCAGATGGCAGAGCCAGGCTGTTTGAATTTTCCAACGTGCACCCATAGAGCATTTCTATGAATTTTGTTAAAGTGCATCGTATTACAGCACAATTGGGGACATAAGCAGGGGGATAGCACAACTTCTGCTCAGGAGTGTATTTTTAAAGCTTGTAAAAAAGGTCTGTATTTTGTAGCTTAGAGAAAGCAGACTGAATCTTAACTGATAGTCTTCAGTCTCCCTCATTTCAGTGTTAAAGAAAGGGCTCAGAGGTTGAACTGAGGAATTGTCTTTGCAGTTTGTGAACTGGGGGAAAAATCTGCTCACTGGTTTACCGAGAACTTAATGTCAGTTAAGTGAATCAGACCACTGTATAACACTGAATACTGCAGAATATCAAACTACTCATGAGCAAGAAATGAACCAAACAGTTAATCTTTATAGCTAATTGAAATGTGTAGCAGTTCCTTGGTGATATATACATATATATCTCTATAGTTACATCAGAGCTGTATTTCAGGTTTTAGGCAAAACCAAGGTATTATCTCATAGGTGCTTCATCTCATAGAACAAGAGAGTGAGTAAAGAAACAGAGAAGAGGAAGGAACAGGGAGAAGACTTGAATGTAGTTGACCAGTGTTAATACCAGAAATATGGCACACCTAGTTAAGCCATATGGTCAAGGTTTCCAAGAAAGCACAAGGAAGAAGCATATGATTCTCTTCCACATCCCTTTTACCTTCTGAAACTGATAGGCGTGGAATGTGAGCATGCCTTACAGATAAGAGACATAGACTCCCATGAAACTATTCAGCTAGTAAAGACTGCCAGACGTTTCATGATATTCCCTATTTGTTTCTGAATTTCATCGCTGGGTCTCTGTATTGCAAGCGAGGACAAATGGGCTTAAGATGAGTTATCCCTGATGCTATTCATAACACATAAAAGCAATTAAAAAAAAAAAAAAACAAAAAAAAAAAAAAAAAAAAATTATTCAAAGTCTTTGAAATATTTATTTCTATTCTCATTACTTAGCCTTATTTCCTGTCTTCTTAATGGGGGATTGGTTGAATACAGTATGAGTTAAAATTTAAAAATAGACATTTAATTATTTATGCTTTTTACTAAGAAAGCAGTATGGTTAGTCATTATGGCATGTGTGTTATCAAATACAAAAGCATAAATGATGGACCACTCAGTGGATAAAGAACTGG